>NC_053158.1:207639192-207836692 GCF_016835505.1 Polypterus senegalus | reverse complement strand
TGTAACATCTTCAGGGCTGAAGGGACGAGACCACCTTCAAGTGGCATGGTTTTGTGCCCCTTGTGGAGACAACAAATGTTATAGAATTACAGAATGTTGGACGCAAAAGGGTCCTTAAACCAGGGTGCCAGCAACTGTCAGGTCATGTCATGTCCTTCTTTGATTTCTGTCCTTCCTCGTCAGTCCTTTGTGATTTGGAGACTCTGTCATTACATAGAGCCAGCAGTGGCTTAAGACATGTGCCCCACATAGGGTGGGTCAAGTCTGGCCAGATGAGGCCCACCTGCTGTCTGGGTCTGGGGTGCCTGTAGGGGGCAGTGTGGCTCCTTAGCCCCGCCTCCCTCATGTGCCCTGCCTACTTGCCATTGGCTTAAAGAGGCCCTGCACCGTTGGCACCCCCTAGTGACAGACTGCCAATTATGAGCTTGGTGCCTGCCGCAGTGGTATGGATGTGTCCTGCCACATTTGCCATTTTAATTGGCGCTAAATGATATATGGACACTTTACTTTGAATTAAGGACTGTGGGGGGCACAGTGCTTCTGATTCTCCTGCCAGGGTCCGAGTAGGCACTGCTAAGCGACAGCCCGGGCTCTGGACCCCTTTGCCCAGACACTCCTGTGGGCACCTGGGTAAAGTCACTGGTCTCCCACCCATCTCCGACTGATCTTCTTATGACGAGGGTCTCCCCAATGTGCTCGTGCTGCTCTGCATTACTGCCATCTAGTGGCCCAAGTCCCCCACACAAGCCCTGACTACCAGGAGAGCTTTTAAAGGTACCCCAACTGTGGAGCCCCCTGGTGGTTTGAAGGCGGCAGGGTGGCCCTGTGGGTTTCTAGGCATCTTTGAACCTCCAGCGTGCAGTTGGGGGACCGGAGTTACCAGCGGGCAATGAATGAATCCACAGGCAGACGCCTTCACTCATCGTCCTCTGGGCCCGTTGCTGCTCTCTGTGGTGAAATGAATGTCGACGGGGTGGGCAACATCTGGGGGCAGGCATGCTAATGAGCAGGGGAGGGTGGCATGTCAGTGGCCCTCACACTCCCTCATTCCTTCAAGTCAACCCATAGCACAGTTTGCTTAAGATGATGTTTGCTTTTATTTTTCAGGTGTGCCCACCTCAATGCCCCCTCCTAAAAGCACTTGTGCCCTCTACCTCACCAAGGCACTGCCACCCTACAGTCAGGCTTGCTTTGGCGTGATGACACTGTTTGAAGGGTCACCAGTGGCCATCTGAATTGGAGGGCCAGTGTGTCCCCAAGTGTGCAGTGACAGCAGGGGCCACCAGGGGGCAGTATGATTGGTCATGTGATTAACCTCAGGACCAGGGTGCGAGTCACGGTGCCACAGAACAATCGGAGTGACATCAGGTGACCCACCTTTTTAGCCGACGCCCATTGTGCTTAACTGGGCGGAGCTCAGAACGCATGTGGCCAATGGGGAGTCAGGCTGTGTGTGTGTGTGTGTGTGTGTGTGTGTGTGTGCTTGTCGGAGGGTCTCGTGGCGGTGGGCCTATCGGCCGCCTCTGGCTCTCCCTCTCCCTCTTCTTGGCTTCTCCTTGGAGCTCTGGAATGCCGCGCTCGGACATATTTGGACGTTTCCTTTGGAAGCAGCTGTGTTTCCCTTTTCCAGGATATTTTTTCCTTCTTTATCGACTCCCGCAGGATGAATTTGTCTCGCTGCTCTGACGTGGCCTTCCTCTGCTCGCTGCGGGCCCGGCCAGCCGCACACCTGCTCCTGTGGGCGCTCGATGGCTTTAGCAGGTTGCTTTCCATTTTTTGTCTCCTTTTCCAAGAGCGACTTCTGCCTGGAGATTTTCCTCCGATGCCCTCGAGTTTGTCCGAGTCCGAGAGTCCCACTCGCCACCACAGATAAGTTGAAGTCAGCTGGCATGACCCTCGGATGGGCGCGAGGCACGGGGAATGTTTGGAATGCTCCCAGCCATAATGAGTGTGCATTCCAGTCAGCAGAAAGTCAGAGGACCCTCTAGAGTGACCACGAGACACATGTGAGTCCAGATGGGACCACGTAAGGCGCTATACAGTACAACTGATGGGGGGCTCTTTGTTTTATGAAGTGGTGTCCTCTACCACAGTGACATAAACTGAACCGGGGACGCATGTGTCCTACCCAGGCAAATGCCCACCAATGCTGTCTGGGTGAGGAACAAATCCAAAGCAACATTAAAAGATCCCTGTGCCAACATGCCCTATCCACCAGGTGGCAGCAATGGTGCCCAAAAAGCCATCCCTCTCTGGAGGCCATTCACCCTCAGACTGGGTATCTGGGATGAGTGCCACTTACTGGGACCAGTGTGACCATTACAGCAAATGGTGGGATGTAGGAATGTGGCACATGGTCCCTCTGACTGGCCATTTGCTCCCTTGTATCTCTGTGCCCACCTTTAAAGTGCCCAGCCTTTGCACCCACATCTCTGGACTCGTGAAACCCTTCTTGGCACGTGTGTACAGTGAAGTTTCCCACCTGTTATTGTCACGCCTGTTGTTGGGTTTCCCTGTTGGCCATGCCCCATTCCCACCAATAAAATCATGTATGCAAATGAGGGTGGCCCATAGTAGCAGGCACCTTTGGCCAGTGGGCATTTATGCCATGTTGAGGGGAGGTGACCCCAGACTCTGAGAAGCTTCAGAAGGGTTGATGGCTGGCACAGGTCACCCAGGGCCTTCTTAAATACACTTTTCTTTATTCTTCATCATCGCTATGGCTGTGCCCACCTTGGTATCTAAGTGCCACAGCCTGGGTCAACACTGGCACACAGATATTGTGTGCCTCAGGCACAGAGGAGTTTTGGAGTGAGGGCATCTTGTGGTGTTGGCCTTAGAATGTATGTGCCCGTCTCCAAGCTGACCTGGCATTTTTACCATCGGCACTTCACAGGTAGATGCCATTTGCTGCCATCCTGGGCCTGGAAATCTGCTGACTTTGCTGTCTGTGGCTGAGAGAACAACAGTCTGGCAAGTGGGCACTTGGTGGGTGAAGCTGTGATCACGTCTGCCACAGCCACAGGATAATTAAAGGTCTGTGTCTGTAATGAGCACCCTGCCAACCAGTGGGCATGCATGCCCTCGAGAGTCTGCACAAGTCCAATGCCAGTAGTGAGTGGTGCTAACCTGAAGTGTACGCTGCTCAGCCTGCAGAGTTCTGTTCTCTGCCATATTATCACTAGAGGGCACCGCACCACTTGGTGCCCTAGCTGCCCAGGGCCGAGATGGAGGCCCCCGACTGTGTGTTTTGGCTCAAGTCACCCGTCTTACCTTGGTGGGCCGTTGTTCTCATTTCAAGTGACAGCTGTTGATTTTCTATTCTTCTTCACCAACCCTGTCTGTGCCATTCTTCATTTGTGTCACTATGGGCCACTTCACACTTCATTTTCTTGTACCTCTTAGATCCTGTCGAGTGACCACAGTGCCCCGAGATCAGGGTCCCTGGAAGGTGGCAACACTGTGCTTACCTGTTTAATCCACATTAGCAGGGCATGCAGGGAGGCAGTAGGCGGTGGAGATTTGTACCACTAGGTGGCGGTACTTCAATGAAGAATGTGCCAGTGCGTGCCAGTCCACCAATGCTGAAGGACTCTCCTGCTTCACCAGGCTGGCTGTGCCAGTGGGCACAAGTTGTTCAGTTCTGTACTTTCATGTTATTTTTGTGGTTCATTGTTCAATTTTAAAGTTGCCTGAGCGGGTTCAGCAAACGGCTGGGTGGCTGGAAACGACCTGAATTAGCAGAAGGGGGCGCTGCAGAGCGTGAGTGCTCTTAGGCCACACCCCCTCGCCAGCTGCCCAATGAGGCTCCTCGTGAAGTGGCCTTAACCTGGCTGAGTGGGATTAACTTGAGACCCCCACTCCCCACATTAAGGCTGCTCAGGCGATGGGTGGACACATGTCAGGAGGTGACATTTGCAAATCTGTCCCCAGAAGAGGTGACACTGACCCTGATCTCCAAATCCAAACCCAGTTATTTCAGTTTTCCTGAGAGGAGCCCATCCTGGGCGGATGATGCCAGACAAAGCATGGCGAGGCCCCGGATTGGGTCTGGGGGGCACTGTGCCACCTGCTGCCTCCCAGCTGCCATTGTGCCAGTCCAGTAGGTGACAAGGGGTGACTCGGGGAGCTCCTTCTGGCTCTGCTCCTGGCGTATTTGTCTTTGTGGTGGTGGGCGGGTGGGCTTACGGGTTTGGGAAGAAAGTGCAGACGACCGCAGCGTCCATCTGGAGAATTGGATGGAAAACATTCAGGCGAGCGTCCGCTGACCGCCCACCACCTCACTAGGAATTCCTGGACACGGACCTGCAGCTTTTGGCGAAAGGACCGTTGGTGTCACCAGAGACCACCTCTCTGAGCCTTCATCTCAGCTTCATCCCCCAAGTGCCACTGCCAGTGCCACTGCCCCTCGCTGTCAGGCGCCAGACTTGTTAACATATGACAAGACCCCCACTGCATTCTGGTACATCATTCACATTGTGTGCTGCTGAACCTTAACAGAAGGACAAGTGTCTGTCCCATTGCTATATCTCTGTCATTCCAGCAGGTGGCGCGTCACAAACATCAATCAGTGCTGCTTGTACTGCTCCCATGCCAAATGTAACACGACAGGGACACCTGCACCGTGGCGCCCTGCACACGTTAACGCCGAGGTCTGCGTCGGTTATTTACACGTCAGCCCACCTTAGATGGCGAGCACGTTCAGAAATTCCCATCTGGTGTCGTGCCTTCCTAATATGGTCAGACTCCGCCTACAGCTAGCCCCGCCCATCGTCACACATTTGGTGCTTGCGGCGGCCATCAAAGGGGAGAGGGACAGATGGATGGACTGACAGACATCACGCTCGGTCTCGTTGGGGGGCTCCTTTTCTTTGCGAGATTAACACATGTGACGCAATCACACTGAGAGCCCCCCAAGGCTGTGCCCCCCCTGTTATCGTCATCTTGAATACTCGGGCTGCTCTTCGAGTCTTTGACCGTTTGTATGTGCGGTTGCATGTGGCTGGGGTCTCGTGTTCAGGCCGGTGGTCCCCCTCATTGGTTGGTTGGACGAGTTGGCGGCTCACGGCTCCCGTTTCTGTTTCATTTGCCAGTCATAGTCTGCTGTCCCTGCATGGCACTACCCCCCGATGCCCACTCAGTGCACACCCACCTCACTGTGCTCACCCGGCATCAGAGGCAGCCCACCTGCCGCACACCCAGGCGGCCAGGCCTTGGCAGCAGGGTGACACGGAGAGGCTTTAATGGCCAGCGTGTCCAGGGAGCCCCCGTTCCGTTCCATGGCCAGACTCGGGTAATTATTTGGATTATTGTGACGTCTTCATATCCACGGCAGTTTACTGCATTTCAGATACGACTGATGCCAGGCAGGTGAGGTGACGGTGACGCTCTCGCGCGCTCGCTCAGGGTCACACCGCGTGCCAGTGCCAGTAGTGGGCTTTGAGCCCACAGCCTCAGGGTGTGAAGTCCACAGTCTTACCTGCCAAGTTTGGCAAAGTGTGCTGATGGCACCCAACAAGGCTGAAGGGCAGACAAAGAGCCGCCAGCTCAACTCTAACGGGTGACAACGATGACAGACGACATGGCAAGGCATGAAGAGTCACCGAGAGAAATAATTAAAGAAGTGAATACACAATGAAATCAACAACAAGAAATAAGTAAATCACGTCACATTTAAAGATTTATGCTCACAGGTCACATTCTTATTGTCACATGTCACATGTATTCATTCCTTTGCATACTTTTTTTATTTCTTTAGTTTGTATGACATATTCCTCCATACTCCGTGGTCATTTAAGGGACAACTAAGGTCAGATTCACTGGTGACCGGCTGGCAGGGTTTAAATTTAAGTGAATAAAAAACGCATTCAAACCGATTGTGCCAACAAAAATTGTCAACTTAACGACAATGACATCCCTGCTCTGAAATCGCAGCATCACCTGTGCACCCACCAGTGCACCCACCTGAGAACCTTGCAGGGTCCAACGGGCACCACAAAAAGTCCGCGACTCCAGCAAGGATTCGCAAAACGGCACTGAGCGGGAGGATCGGCGAATCGCAAGTCAGGCGCGCCTGCGTCAACAGCTTCGCGAATCTCTGCAGCGCAGCGCCATCTGCTGGGAATGGACGGGCGGCGCTGCCTCGCATGCTCTTAATGTGGCAAACGCCGCCTGCGCACGTAGACGTAGGACGAGCCAAAGAGCGACACGAGACAAGAGAAGAGTTGGGGCGCCTGACGATTTGGGGAACCCCGTTTAATAAATAGGAAAACAAACAAATAAACAAAGAGATAAAAATGCGAATAATGAACAAGAAGGAAACTGAAAAGACGAGCAGGCGCAGGCGGACGACAGAATCTCTGAAGCGCGCCGCTTTGGCGTCTGCGGGCCTCTCGGGTCCAAAAGCGCGCACCTTCTTCCAGGGGGTCAGGTGATTTCAGGTACCTTAAGAGGCGGGGCTTATTGTGGAGGGGGCGTGGCCTTTCTCCCCTCTGTGTCTTCTTCAGATCTGCGCATGAAACGAGAGACGAAATGAGTCAGTGCGCCACCTCGTGGCCTAGATTGGTATAGAGTCCTAAAGGCATCTTCTAAGAATACGCGCGTGTGTAAAATAAAATAAAACTTTTAATCCAGAGGGCCTTCAACATCCGTGGTGCTCAATACAAAGAGAAAGATACAGGACAGAAAGAAGCGACAGTCAACAACAACACCAAGACTTCAGTTCAATAAAATAGGAAGCGGAAGAGAAGTGAACGGGAAGGGAAGACGAGCGCTAAGAATAAAGAGGAAAAATCGTAACAGAGAATGAAGGACGTTAATGGCGAGGAGAGGGTTAACATTACACGGCACGTCAATGGCAGCAATTCACTGATTGCACCAATCAGATTACTGCACCCGAGACATTTGTGATTGTTAAACATCCCTTGGGACCCCCTTAAAGTCCAGTGGCCATGTGGAATCCCCCACCCGAGGGGCAACACATCTTACATTACAAATGTGTGTACATGTAATAAAATGGGGGCCCAGCTGGGAGGCCATTACAGTGGATGGGCAGCAGGTGGCAGCCGCCGATCAGCCCTCCACTGGCCAGCTGCCAGGCTGCCTGGCACATGTAGTTCTGTTGGGCTCCTCTGTTCTCCTGGCCCAGAATTAACAGCATTGCACATGAAGTCCTCTCCAGTCCACC
Source organism: Polypterus senegalus (assembly GCF_016835505.1). Lineage (NCBI taxonomy): Eukaryota > Metazoa > Chordata > Cladistia > Polypteriformes > Polypteridae > Polypterus > Polypterus senegalus. The sequence goes on along the minus strand of NC_053158.1, from coordinate 207,829,506 downwards.
TTGACCAGAAGCTCCTCTGCCTTAGTCAGTTGTGTCCTGGAGAAGATGAGGAGGAAGATGACGAGGAGGAGGAGGAAAGAACTGAGCCGCTTTGTGATGCTAAACTTGAACTGGCATCGGCTGCACGTGTCTTGGATTGGGGGTCTTGGATGCCCCCTACAGTTTGTGATGATGCAGTACTTGAGAAATACAGGGATTGGCTCAGCACTCGGACGTCATGGTAGGTGGTCTTTAAAGGGTCCATTGAGTATTTGGTGGCTCTGATCTTCCCAGGCTCTGTCCACACAGCCCACCTCCTTAACTCTGTGAAATGCCAGGCCCTCGCCAGCAGCCACACCTCTGAGTGCCCCCCCATCCGCCATCCATGTGGACTCCTTTGATGGCTCTGCCCCCATGATGGTCCACAGTCACCTGAACTGATCTGATCCTACGGGCCGGCAATTTGAGGGTCCAAAGGTCAACGGTGCCCAGCAGGAATCTGACAGCAGGGAGGGAGGATCACAGGGACTGACGTGCTTTCTTGCTTTCTTTCTTTGTCTCTTGTCCTTTCCTGCCCAGTGGAGAATGACCGCGAGTTCTCGGCTGACCGGCGACACCACAAGGAGTTTCGCTTCAACCTGTCGCAGATCCCAGAGGGGGAGGCTGTCACCGCATCCGAGTTTCGGATTTACAAGGACTGCGTGAGCAACGCCTTTAAAAACGAAACCTTCATCATCAGCGTCTACCAGGTGCTGCAGGAGCACGAGGACAGGTGAGATCACCGAGTGTGCCAGTCGGCCAAACTGTAAACCAGTGTTGGCAGCAGACGTGAGTGAGGCATGGCGTGTGGATTAGGAAGGGCAGCTGGGTAAGCCCACCATTGATAAGGGATCTGAGCTGGACAGTCGGAGGAGAAAGAAGACAAGGCGGTAGAAGAAGAACTTTAAGGGTGGCATGGCGTTGACGTTGTGGGTTCAGATCCCACTCCTGACACTGTGTGACCTTCAACAAGTCACTTCACCAAGTCCCCTTTAATGAAGGTGTCAGCCGAATAAGTGAAAGGCACTATATGTACACTTGGGCACTAGACAGGCGGCTGTCTCCTACAAGTGCCAGTTGTCCATCTCACAGGGTGCCATCCTCATTTGTGGTCATCCATAGCGTCTTGTGTTGACAGAAACTGGCATCTGGAGCCAGAAGTGCCCCCAAGTGGCAGGTGCTTGTAACTACAACACTTGTATACCCGTGGTGCCCTGCTAGCAGCTTGGCTCTTGTCCTTCAGTCTCTGGTAATCCAATATAAATGGTGTCAGAGCAGCCTGTAGGAGGCGCTATACTGAGCAGTCCTTGGGGGTTTAGTCTCAGGCCGCCGCTGGTGGGTCACAAGTTCCTATTCATTACAATGGGATTGGATCACAGCCGGCTGGCCAGGTGATTGGCATTGCCATTTCTTCTCCCAGTTCTGACGCATTCAATTAACCGAAGGGGGATCCACCCACGACCCACCATTCAGAAGATCACCTTTGATTCACCAAGGGGGGCACCCAGTGGGTCACTGCCTCAAGCAACTTGAGAAACATTGACTTTAATGCACCCTGGGGTGCCACAGCCCTTAAAGAGGTGCCAGCCCTGCAGAGCCCAGACTTGAGCCAACTGGCGCACATTGTACAAGATGCCACCAGTGAGGCTTGTCAAGCTGGTATCATCACTTAGATCAGTTAATCAGCAGCTGCAGAGATGCCCGTCACGTGTGGAGGGATGTGAATGAATTTGAGGACCACCTGGTCACATGCACCACTGTACAGTGGAAGTGAGCCCATAAACCGTGCCCACAGGAAGGTAGAGGAGTATACAGTGCCCTTTGCTGGCCGCACATCACCAGACACTTTACTCTGCAGAGCTCCTTTCATCGCCCACCCTTTCCCAAGTGTGCCCATCTTGTTTTATCTGAGTGCAGGCAGCCTCGGGTTCAATGCCCCTTTGCTTTGCAGGTGTCTCTACTAAAGGGACATGAAGAGCCCATCAGTTCAGTGAGGAGGTCAGCAGCGAGTGGGCATCAAGTCTGGTAAAGCCTGGGACCCCCCACATGACTCCCACAATCCACCCTCCCTGTGCTCATCCTCCATGTCTGGGCTCTGTTCACTAGCGCCCCCTAGCTGCTGCGCTTGTCACTGCCCACCTACCCCATACACCCTAGAGGTCATTGCCAGTGTTGTGTTTGAAGTGTGTGTGTGTGTGTGTGTGTTGAATACTGCCCCCCGGTGGTCTTCTCTGCAATGCCCTTCTAGGTCTTTTGGAATGACCAGGTGGGGTCCGGTCTACAGTGGGATGGATCTCCTCAGAGCTGGCAGACCGGCCGTGCCACAGAGATGATGCGCCCATTTGTTTTGTTGTTTTTTTTTTTTTTGTCCTGCAGGGAGGCGGACCTCTTCCTGCTGGACGCTCGCACATTATGGGCTGCAGAGGAAGGCTGGCTGGAATTCGACATCACGGCCACCAGTAACCTGTGGGTGATGAGCCCCCAGCACAACTTGGGGCTTCAGCTGAATGTGAGGACCAGCGCAGGTAAGACATCATGGGGGTCCCGGCCAGATGGGTGGGCGCCGCCCCTGCTCAGGTCACTTGACAGGAATAGGCAGTGCCACCCGGTGGCAGAAGGTTGTAGTTTGAAAGTTACTCTTGTCCTGCAACTGTCACTCACCATAACAAAGTGCTGATGTCCACCATGAAAGGCGCTATACCTGACAGCATGCTCATCGTGTTTGTGATTCTTTATAATAATAATGATAATACATTTTATTTATATAGCGCCTTTCCCAGGCTCAAGGCACTTACAGAAGATGAGAAAGAACAGCAGGGTATGCGTTATATAGCGTTGTACAAACCAAATAAATAAGTAAAGAAGATTACGACAGTGAAGTCAGAGATAAAAGCCTAACAGACAACACAACTGATGGTCTCGCACGCACACACACACACACACACACAGGCGACATGAGCGTCTTGACATGGAGGTGAACTGAGAGAAGGTCATAAAGTCAAGTGGAGCCGAAAGCCGTCCTGAACAGAATTCATGGAGTCAGCTGACCGGATTCAGTTCGGTAGTCTGGGCACTCGCCATGCAGCTGAAGGCCCTGCTGGCACCCATGGAGTGGAGATTAGTGTGGGCACAGAATCAGAGGACCTTAGTGGGCAGGCGGGCAGGCACATCATGATGGAGGAGGTCACTGGTGTAGTTTGGCGTGAGGTCCTTTAAGACGTTGTAGGTTATTAGTAGGATTTGATATTCGATTCTGTAAGACACAGGGAGCAGTGAAGACGGAGCAGGATGGTATGATGTGCCCGCCGCTGCTGGTACGAGTCAGGACTCTTACAGCCGAGTTTTAAATAAGCTGGAGCTAAGATATAAGATTAGAAGGGGCGCCTGCCAGCAGCGAGTTACAATAATCGAGACGGGATGTGATAAACAGCGCAGGGACGAGTGAAAAGGAGAGGAGAGAAAGGAGCGAACACGGGATACGTGACGGCGGTGAAAGTAAGAAAGTCTCTTAATGTGATTTACGTTGGCAGGATAAGAGGGGGAGGAATCACAAACGACACCGAGACTCTCAGCAGCAGAGGCAGGTCTGAGGAGATCACCGCCATGATGGGCTGACGCGGAGCTCATTTTATGAAGGTGCACTTTAGTGCCAGTCTGCAGGAGTTCAGTTTTGTTGCAGTTTCATTTTAACGAGTTCTGCTCCGTCCAGGTTTGAATTTCACTGAGGCAGGCTGTGAGCTGAGAAGCTCTGATGAACTTCAACTTTTAACACTGAAGTAGAGCCGAGTGTCGTCGGCATCAAGATGACAACCCAGTCCATAGCTAAGAATAATATGGCCGAGGTGAAGAATAGAAATACAGAAGAGAAGAGTGCCGAGTACTGAGCCCCGAGGAGCTCCTTGTGTGACTGGCGCTGAGCTGGATCTGCTGCTGCCAATCAGTCAGACAGGACTTGAACCAGTGGAGGGCAGTGCCAGAGATACCCAGTGGCATGTTCTCCAATCTGCACAGTAGACTGTCATGTCTGACCCGAGTGTCAAACGCCGCACTGACGTCTACCAGAGTTAATATGCTGGTCTGTCCAGAGTCTGCTGCCATTAGGAGATCATTGGTTACACGTAGCAGAGCAGATCACAGCAGTGCCACACCCTGACGCCAGACTGAAGGGTGCCATCTAATTATTAGAAGTTAAGTAGTTGGAGGCTACAATACGCTCAGGAGCTTCTGACAGGAGACGTAAGTGGGAAATAAGCTGGAAATTGTTAAGATCGTCAGCATCAAGACCAGACCTTATTAACATTGGGGTTACAGGCGCCATTTTAAAAGTGAGCGGCGCAGAGCCAGTGCCAAGGGGTGAGTTTATGGCATGAAGGCAGGATTTACGTAGTGTGCTGGGGATGGAGTCCAGTATACAAGTAGTCGGCCTCATCTTACAAAGCTGGTGTGACTGGGGAGCACTTAGAGAAGGAGCTGGAGGGAGTGGGAGAACTGGGAGAGATAGAAACAGATGAGGTGTTTGTGTTAGTTGATTATTTTGATCTTTAATTTTATTACAGAAAAAAGTGGAGGAATTCCTCAGAGACTTCAGTAGAGGAGGAGGTAGTTGGGCCAGACGTGGGTTCGAGTAGATCATTAACTACAGAGAACAGAACCCTTGGGTTGTGGTGGCCACTTTCTGTTATTCTGCCATGGTGGGTGTTCTTGGCAGCAGTCGGTGCTTCTCGGTGAGCTCCTTGGTGGTCAGAAAGCCTGGATGTGCCCGGTGAGGCCAGTCTTACGTGACATTCGCTCACGGCGTCGGCCAGCTGCTTTCAGAGATCGTAATTCTGAGTTATACCAGAGAGCCGAACGTTTAAAGGAAACCTCCTGATGTTTTAAAGGAGCTGTTTTATCTAATGCTGAATGATGGGCTGAGTTATGGTGGACAACAAGACCATCTAGTGGTGACGGACCAGGTGAAGACAGTAAAAGATCAGAAGTGGATCCAGAGGGACTGAGATTGTTCAGGTTTCTGTAAGACATTTGTCATTTACAGGTAAGAGGAGGGAATGGCAGTGAAGAATACTGCTGGATGGTCAGAGAGTCCCAGATCAGTGCTGTAGATGAGGACAACAGAGAGTCCACAAGTGCAGATCAGGTCCAGTGTAAGACCACCAGAGTGGGGGGGGGAAATCAACATGTTATGTCGAGTCAAAAAGTCCAGTCCGGATAGGAAGTCAAATCTCAGTTTAGATGGAGTGATGTCAATATGGACGTTGAAATCACCGAGAACGAGAATTGTGGGAGTTAAAAGTTCAACCAGATCAGAGAAGAAGGATGCAAAACAATGAGTGAGTCGGGACCTGATTCTGTTATTAGATTAAGAGCCAGGCACTCAATTGGGGTCCATTTGATCTTTAAGTCTGCTCTGATGATCACCGCTAGCCCACCGCCTCGTCTTGAGCTGCGAACTTCTGTGTGGAAAGTGAAACCAGGAGTCTCCTCCGTGAGAGCCGGCAATTCGTTTGGTTTGTGGCAGGTCTCCGTTAGACACAGTGCAGGTGCCAGTCCTAAAATTAGAATATCTTGACATATAAAGTTGATTTATCTCAAAAAGTGAAACTTGTCTATTCGATTCATTCATTCCACACAGACTGACGGAGTTCAAATGTTTATTTCTGTTAATTTTGAGGATTAGAACTGACAACTAATGAAATTCAATTCAAATTCAGTATCTCGGAGAATTCGAATATCAATGAAGACCAAAAAAAGGATTTTTAGAAATGTTGGCCAACTGAAAAGGTATGAACATGCAAAGTTTGAGCGGGTACAGCACTCAGTATTTAGTTGGCATGGATTACTGTAGCAGTGCAGCGTGGCATGGAGTCAATCAGTCGGTGGCACTGCCCAGGTGTTATGAGAGCCCATGTTGCTCTGATAGTGGCCTTCAGCTCTTCTGAATTGTTGGCTCTGGCGTATTTCATCTTCCTCTTCACAATAGATTTTCTATGGGGTTAAGGTCAGGCGAGTTTGCTGGCCAATCAAGAACAGGGATGCCATGGTCCTTAAAGCAGGTACTGGTTGCTTTGGCACTGTGTAAAAGGTGCCAGGTCCTGTTGGAAAATGAAATCTGCATCTCCATAAAGTTGGTCAGCAGTAGGAAGCATGAAGTGCTCTAAAATGTCCTGGTAGACGACTGTGTTGTCCATGGACCTCAGAAAACACAATGGACCAAGACCAGCAGATGACATGGCACCCCAAACCATCACTGACTGTGGAAACTTCACACTGGACCTCAAGCAACGTGGATTCTGTGCCTCTCCTCTCTTCGTCCAGACCTTGATGTCCAAAGGAAATGCTAAATTGACTTTCATCAGAGATCGTAACTCAGCAGGAGTCCACTTCTTCTGACGCTGTCTCTTGTTCAAGAGTGGCTGACACGAGGACTGTGACAGCTGAAACAAACTCATGTCTTGCATACGTCTGTGCCTGGTGGTTCTTGAAGCTCTGACTCCACTGCAGGCCACTCTTTGTGAATCTCCACCACAGTTTTGTTTCACAATCCTCTCCAGGGTACCAGCGGTCATCCCTGTTGCTTGTCCACTTCTTTCTACCACATCTTGTCCTTCCCTTCACCTCTCTCTCTGTTAATGTGCTTGGACATCTTGTGCTCTGTGAACAGCCAGCCTCTTTAGCGATGACCTCTCCTTGTGCCAGGTGTCAATGGTCGTCTTCTGGACAACCGTCAAGTCAGCCGTCTTCTCCATGATTGTGTGGCCTACAGAACTCGAGTGAGAGACCATTGAAAGGCTTTGGAGTTCATTAGCTGATTAGAGTGAGTCTTCAATATTCAACCTGTTCACAATATTCAAACTCTCTGAGATACTGAATTTGAGACTTTCATTAGTTGTCAGTTCTAATCATCAAAATTAAGAGAAATAAACATTTGAACTCCATCAGTCTGTCTGTAATGAATGAATCGAATAGACAAGCTTCACTTTTTGAGATAAATCAACTTTGTATGTCAAGATATTCTAATTTCAGGACCGGCACCTGTAGATCAAGTTTGGTGTCAGTGAGGAGTTCCGAGATCTCGAGTTCAACAGAGCCGTATTAGTTAGTTAAGGAGGCTTCTTTTTGCACAGAGCCGTGATCAGAGTTTATTTCCACACAATGTAAATTTGGCCCACTGACGCTCGTATTTCCAGGGCCACGAGAAGGACGGCGTATTCCTGAGCAAATGCTGCCGGTGGTCTTTTCATTCGGCGCCTGACCCACGATGCGTATACTTTGGGCGCTTTAACATACCGCCGTCTTTTAGGATATTCCAGTCAGACCACTTGCTCTGGACACACTGTTTAATAAGAAGGAGTTTGTCACGAGAGTATTTTAGCACGATACTTATCTGATAGCCGTGGAGAAGCAGCCCAGCACAGCCGAGCCGGTAGGACAGGTGGATGTGGCGGCGTAGATGAGATGAGCGGCGACAGCAAAGCAGCAGAAGGCATAGCAGGATTCCAACACACGGCCACAAACAGTAACGCTTGGAGCCATAAGCCAGGTGAGTATGAACAGCAGATCAGTTCCCAGCCGTAGAGTACAGTAAGATGAAATGGGAGCAGACCAGCATAGCGAATATAATCAGGAGACAGATCATCCCGAGCTCCTAGATCACCAGGTACAAAGAAATGTTTGTGGGTCTCGTCCCGCGATCTACAGACTCAGCTGTTCCCAGTCAAAGTAGAGTCCATAAAATCTGTAAATATTAAGCCAAATCCATGCAATTCAAGTCGGCTGTATCCACAAACTACACGTACAATAAAAGAAATACAAAAATCGTAAGATAGTGTAGAAGGAAGGTGAATTTTGCGAAAAGTGTTGTTAACAGGGAGGAGCGGCAGCAAAAGGCGTGTGCCAGCGTCCTCTCACCTGCTAGGGATGTGTGCCAGTGTTCAACATAGCACCTTACACTTGGACCCATGAGCACTAGCACTCCAAAGTGTGAGGCACCCGTCTATCTGTAGATAGCACCTTGTCATGTGAAGAGCCTCAGTGATGAAGAGGGAGATGTGTGGGCACTGGGTGGCACTGCAGCTACAGTAGGCAGATTGAGGCGCTATACATCTTCCAAAGGCTGGTATTTGTACTGACTGCCAACAGCTCTCCCCCCCCAGCTATGCCTGTTGATGGCCCACCCTGGCAATTACATGAAGTACAAGGGTCTGATTGTGCTTCTCATGGTCACAAGCAAATGAGTGTCAAGAAGCAGAGGCTTGGCTTGTCAAAGGAGTCATGCTACTAGTGCCAGCTGTGCCCACCGTGCCCCCTCTGCTCCTCACGGATGTCTCTTTGCTCATTTTAACCCCAAAGGTCACAGCATGATGCTAAGGGACGCCGGTCTGGTCGGGCGTGACGGGCCTCACAGCAAGCAGCCCTTCATGGTGGCCTTCTTCAAGGTGAGCGAGGTGCACGTCCGGACCACTCGCTCCACGGCGGGCAGACGCAGACAACAGAGCCGCAACCGCTCCACACAGCCACAGGAGGCACCCCGAGTCCCCAGCATGGCAGGTAGGTGGCACTGGCATCCCCACCTGTGGTGAGAGGTGCGTCCGCTCGCCTCACCTTCAGCAGTAGGGTCATAGAGTGATGGCACAAGTTGGGTTTCTTCTTGTTCAGGATGTCCACATCATGTAATGTCCAGGCCTAGGACACTAATGTTGGGCTCTGGACCTTTAAGGGGGCGCACGGCCTGATGGGAAGTGTAGTTTCTAGCTGGGCTGGTCACTGGCTGCGCACAGCAGTAGTGGAGGATGGCGTCGGACTTTATGAAGTGGCACAGCAGACTGGAGAGCCGACTTCAAGGACCATAAGCTCAATTTTGTAACGTTCTCGTCTTGCCTCCATGGCGTTTTGACTCCCCGATGCTCAACTCAACGGCTCCTTGCCACTCGTGGCCCCCCTTAATGGCAGTTTAACCCTCGGGTTTTCATAGCAGATCCCAGTTTCTGATGTGGGCGCCTCACAGTCTAATGTTACTTGCGTCCAATTGATTGTTCTCTTTGGGTCAACTGACTGGACATGAAAATGGGAGCTGAGCCACTTTGAGTTTTCACAACTGGCACTAAGCTTGCCACTGGAGATCTTCTGGGCTGCTCCTGGCAGTGGCTCAGTTTTCATTTATTTCTTTCAATTAAAACTGACCCCTTCTGCCATCTTCTTTCCCTGCCAGATTACAACAGCAGCGACCAGAAGACGGCCTGCAGGAAGCACGAGTTGTACGTCAGCTTTCGAGAGCTTGGCTGGCAGGTAAGGCCAAAGGGAAATGACAAGGACAGCAGGCAGGACCCAATCGAGATGCGGTAGTAAGATTATAAGAAATCATTTAATGGTGTTCTCGACCTGTTAAAGTGAGCGGAGGACCCTAACCAGAGCCACTGCTCTAATTCGGAGGGCAAATGTCCAGCAGCGACCCCTAGAGCACTATGCCACAATCAGCCTTCATCATACAGTTCATCAGGGAGGCAAGCACTGGGCACGAGATGGCACTCACACCAACTGCTTGAGGGCGATGTAGCATGCTGGGATAAACTGTGGGGAAAAGTGGCACTCATGTCACAATATTAAGTGACCGTCCAGGGACTGAGGTGTGTGGCATTTGACAGTGAGGAAGTGGAGGTTTGTGTCAGCCATCCTTGGAACAGTCTTGTCCAGCGCCACTTGCCCTTCTCTTCACAGTAAAGAAATTGAGCAAGCGTTGGCCTTTAGGGTGACTAAGATGGGCAGCCAAACACCAGGACAGAAAGCAGTGACACCTTGTGACAAAGACGGCAGCAGAGAAAAGGACATCGACCCCCAGTTTGGGGGATCTCGCAGTTCCAGGGGACCCCAGCTTGACAGATTTGCCGTACTTTTTAACAAATCAACGCATTGCCGATTCAAATGACGAATGTGACAAGTGTCCTAATGAACTCTTATTTAAAATGTTCCTCAATGATCAGCTACTCCAATAGATTTGATAAAATTAAAAACACCACAACTTACCGCACCGCCGCTGCCAAACTCACTCAGCACAAGTTGACAGTTGGGGGGCCGTAGACCCCTGAGGCCGACAAGCCAATCAAACCGCACACATCCTTTGCATTACACGTCAGCTCTCATACAACATCCTTACACTGTGGCCAAGAGTGGGTTGTGGGAGGAGCTGTGGGTGTGTCTTAGAGGGCGTGCCACATCACGTGACAAACTGTCTCAGTGTCGCTTGGTCACTCTGCTCTGCAGGACTGGATCATCGCACCAGAAGGATACGCGGCCAACTACTGTGACGGTGAATGCTCGTTCCCCCTCAATGCGCACATGAACGCCACAAACCACGCCATCGTCCAGACGCTGGTAAGAAGCTTTCAAACCAAGTGTCACTCGAGGGCCCTGGTGGCCACCTCAATCAAATGAACGGCCTGCCACCGTAGCCTTCCAGGCCGATGTCTTTTGACTTCTGTTAGGGACTTGTGCCGGTTGACTTGGCAGAGTTGGGTGAATAAATGTGACATCAGACTGTGGCTGAGCTTTGTGTGGCTTTCTCCACAGGTCCACCTCATGAATCCAGAGAACGTTCCCAAGCCGTGCTGCGCGCCCACCAAACTCAACGCAATCTCCGTCCTCTACTTTGACGATAACTCCAACGTCATCCTGAAGAAATACAAGAACATGGTGGTGCGGGCCTGTGGCTGTCACTGACGGGCCACCTTGTTCTCATTATCACCTTCATGCAACAAAACCACCCGAGCAAAATGAGACAAGCAGGCCACCTAAAAACACCCCGCGGACTAACGAATGCACCTGCCACTCCTTGATGGCGGCCTATCGTACGAGGACGTGGAGTGTGGAGACACAAAACAGCAAGTGCTGCAAGAGAACAACCCGACGTTCACAGAAACGTATGGCAAACACTCGGCACCAAAGCGAAGGTCCCAAGAAGCCGCTAGAAGCTAAAATGGTCACCAAACAGGAATCACTGCTGGCAGGTTAAGACACGAGAGTCCACAGGCGGCCACACAGCAGTTTCAAAATGGTCAAATCGAAAAAAAATAAAACTCCGCTACTGGCCGTTATAGCAAGGAGACCCCAAACTAAACAAAAAGGGGGCAAATCCACTGACCAATCAGTGCCCCCTTCAAGAGATGCTCTTCCTGAACGCTGCCCTCCCTCCAGTGTGAAAGGTGCTCCTTAGAATGGGGCCATGAAAACAGAACGCCAGGCTGCCTTGTAATCACAAAGGCAAACACTTTTAGACAATTGATCGTCTCAACAGAAAACCTGCTCCCCTCTAATGAGGATCCTGAATGAAAGCGGGCAGGTTCTCCTAGTAAGCTCACCGTCTGTCCTCCTCGAGGTTCACCAAACTCTTTAAGTGAGCCGAGTCTGGCATAAGGAGAGGGACATTAGTTTATGAAGTGGATGACAATGACGACGTCCCACTGAACCTACTCGGACACCTCCTCGTTTGAACTTATGCCGTGTGCTGCTAGCCTGCTCATCCAGCGTCGCACGATTGTTCATCTACTGGAAGCTACAAACATCCCGACGCTCTCTCAGTCCTCGCCTACCTTTTATAACCCAACTGGTTTCTCTAAGATTTTAATTTCCAAATTCAAACTGCCCTTTTATGTGCGCATTACAGAAAGTTCAAGTTTAAATTCACATCAGGAGGTGTAGAACTTGAACGTACCCTTAAGAGAAGAACCCGGGAGGCCTTGTGGGCCCAGGTTACAGTTAAAGAAACCTCAAGTGACTCAAATGGAAAAATCCACATGTCCATCATCCAGTCAGCATGTGGAAGACGAGGCCCCTGACCAATGAGTGAGGGGGCAGGTGGGTCTTCAGTCCAGAAGCTCCATCTCATTTGAACGCACTTCACATCTGTGCACTACTTCAAATGCAGGCGTCTCAGACAACCAGTCAAGTGACATGTGGATTTGTGACCCCAGTATCGTGAAACGGTTTTCTGGAAGTTTTAATAAATTGTTTGGTATTTGCGCCTCCCCCCAATGATGCACACAGTAGGGTGACCAAGCTTCATAGCTGGGTAACCTCTGGTATTTATTGTTATATATTTTATGAAATTATAAATTATTTTAGTATTTATTTTGTATGTTTGACTTGTATGCTCAGCAGTCTCAAATCACAAGTGTTCTCATTTCCGCACATTAAAACAGTTTGCTCAGGGTCACACAGCCCATTAGAGTTGGGGACTGAGCCTCAACTTAGCAATTCCTGCTTTTTAAATGATAAAAGAATTTTAAATTAACTGCCGCCTGTGGAGTCAAAGGGACAACTATACTCGTCTTCAGATTCTAAGATATTTGCAAAATGTGCCAAATACAATGCAAACAAGTGTGTGTGTTTAGTCAGTTCATGCAAACACAAAGAAAAATGGGCCATGAGAAGAATGAGGGTCCACTGACTACAGAGGGGTCCTACCATGAGATGGCAAACAAGGAAGACCCCTACAGTATTGGGTACAATTCTCCTAAATTTGGTGGGCTGGACTACAAGTGACCACTAAAACCACAGCTGGAGTGCCTCTCCTCAGTTCTTGTGCACAGCACCGTCACGTGTGGCTTAGTCAGGACACATGAGAACACCAATGAGTGGCAAATGACCGAAGTGCGTCACTAAAACAGGCCATCAGCTTTCTGAAGAAAAAAAAAAAGAGAGAGCCTCCTGACGTCCACACAATTGTGCAGCAGGGTACACGAGATCAGGACAGCAACGTCACACATCGTCACGTCACCTTGAAATCCTCTCTACACCAAGGACTGTGAACCCACTGACAAAAGGCTCGATGCTTTATGACCAAGTGCTCAGCATGTGTTTGGATTAAAATATACTTACTGTGTCTACAAAAACCAGACCCTCAGCGTCTACCTGCGCTCCCATCTTGACTGCTGGCCTTGTGCCTTCATTAGCAAATCTCAGATATTTGTGTAAAGAGCTGCTCTGCTGTACTGAAAAGAAAATAAAGCAGAAATTCATTCATATGCTTGTTTACAGCTGCATACAAGGTGTGTAAAAAAAAGTGTACATGTTTACTATTTATTTGAATAACATTATTATAGAAATAAAGACAGATCTCCAGTTTTGTTTGTTTTTTAATTTTATTACAAAACAGTCAAAGTTGTGTAAAACAATTTTGGTATTGATTTTCCTTGTACAAAATGCTTCTGTTATTGTAAAATCCAATTATACAAACAGCATGGGGTGGGGGCTGCCTTCTCTTAAACCACGCTCATCCAGCCAAAAACATTTTTTCTTTCTTTTAGCAACACTTCAAGTGTCTTTGTTGTCCACTTATTTGTGCCCACGTCACACCGGGTCCACCACCACTACATGATCTGAGCAGCTTGCAACTGAATTCACCCAAACATTCAAACAGGCGTCAGAATTTCTGTCATGTGAAGATTTTACATTCATTTCGCACTTTGAATGTCACAAGATGAGCTAATTGCTAAAACTCAACCTAAAAGTAGCACATGGTGGGTAACACACACACAGGAGGGAGGGATGACGCATCTCAAGGCCTGACCATCATTTAGCCAGCGTTGATCTGCTGCTGCCTTTCTGTCGAGAGATTCCGTTAACATAAAACACAAATCAAGCAATGAGTTGTAAACATGAAAACCATTGAGAATTGAGAAGGCTTAAGTGCTGGTGGCACTGAGATGGGCACAACACCTGAAGAGGGGGACAACATCGTTTTCTGAACACATTTCTATCTGAAACGTTTATAGCAAAACCAGTCCAAATAGAGTCTGCCAAGGTGTGCTTTACCAATAACGGTCCCTACCTGTGTGTTGGCATTCATGTAGGACAACCGAGAGCATGGCTTCAGTGCCAGGCATGACGCTCTACCAAACAAAATGTTAAGCACTGGAGACACTCTGGTAATTAGAGTGGCGGGGCACCCACAACACAGTTTAGGTTCACAAATCGAGTTTTACAACCTGCTGCATCAGTGCACTTTGACCAAGCAGCTCTCTCCTGCTGCACACACCTTTGAAAAGTTAACACACACAAAAAAAAAAAAGAAAATAAAAGAAATGAACTAAAGAAAGTCGAGGGATTAGAGCTCATCTCTCACTTGCCGCATGACAAAGCTGTGAAGACTTTCTAGATCTCTTCCACCATTGTGTTCATCGCTTCTCTCTCCTGCACGGAACAGCAGTAGCGTTGGGTAACCTCGCACCTAAAAAAAGAAAGGTGGTAGTAATGGTCAACTCGTGGATAAATAGCTGCAGCTGTCAACTCAAGCTAACAGAAAAACAGGTTTCAGCAGCGCTAATGCAATTAAAGGTTACTCTAATAACCAATTAGCATTTAAAATCACTAAGGATAAGCTAAGGGAGTGGGGCCACTGCAACAACTCCTTTCGGCGACTTCCATTAGGGGTCGCCACAGCAGGTCATCTTTTTCATATCTTCCTGTCCTCATCATCTTGCTCTGTCACACTCGTCACCTTCATGTCCTCTCTCACCACCTCCATAAACCTCCTCTTAGGCCTTCCTCTTCTCCCCTTACCTGCCAGGTCTATCCTTAGCATTCTTCTCCCAGTATACCCAGCATCTCTCCTCTGCACATGTCCAAACCAACGCAATCTCGCCTCTCTGACTTTGTTTCCCAACCATCCAACCTGAGCTGACCCTCTAATGTCCTCATTTCTAATCCTGTCCATCCTCATCACACCCAATGCAAATTTTAGCATCTTTAACTCTGCCACCTCCAGCTCTTTCTCCTGTGCCACATAACATAGCTGGTCTCACTACCGTCCTGTAGACCTTCCCTTTGACTCTTGCTGATACCCGCCTGTCACAAATCACTCCTGACACTCTTCTCCACCAACTCCACCCTCCCTGCACTCTTTGGCACCTCTCTTCCAGAATCCCTGTTACTCTGTACTGTCAATCCTCATCCACCTTTGCCAACTTCCTACATCCTCACCATTCCACTGACCTCCCTCGCATTCACACACATGTATTCTGTCGTGGTGGCCACTTGACCGGCCCTCTCACCACCTTGAACCCGTCCTGTCCCTGCCACCATTCTCTCTGGTCCTCAGCTCACGCTCACCGACTTGGGGGGGAGGTCGATTTGTTCTCTGCCTGTCAGCCCCTCTCTGCATACCTGACCTTGACTTATGAAATATTGGTGCTTTCCAGCTTGCTAAAAAAAATAATAAATACACAGGCACAGGGCTTTTTGTGCTTTAACCCTTGCTATACTGACATGCACTATGATACGACGCTTATTTTCATATATGCAAATCATCTACTTTAAGAATAGACATTTCTATACCAACTTGGAGATACTGAAAAAGGAAAAAACTTTCTGCGGCATCTATAACTGACTGGAATGATATTTACTACAAAAAATAAACTTGACATAAAACATTGCCTGTTATCCATAGAAGCCAAATTAACACACATACTGTGAATAAAGCTGCACTCAAACATCACAATCAAACTTCCTAATTTTAAGTTACAGTCAGTGGCAGGTGGGCAACAGCTGGGGTCCCATCTTTAGTTCAGCAAACCCATAAGAAATGCTTTATACCTGAAACATGTGCAAGGTTTTCTTTAGGAGGTCTCAGAAAAAATCGACAGGTTTTGAAGATGGGACTTTTTTTTTTTTTCCCCCACTATATAATTTTGAAATATTTTTTGGATGCTATTCCCTTAAAAGCCTTACGATCTTATTATATATGGCCTCCAAGTTCAACAAGTGGAGACTTTTCAGGCTCAACACTTAATGCCTTGTGCTGTTCATTTGACACAAACTAACCAGAGGTGGTTTGGCCTGCTGCCTCCATGATGCTACATTCTGGATTTAAATCCCACCTTCGGTCACTGGCTGTGGGGAGTTTGCACATTTTATCCATTTCTGTACGGCTTTTCTCCTCATGCCGTGTAAGCCCCCATAACTCCAGTGCTCAAGATGTACCTGTTGGATGTGCCTTTGATAACCTTTATGTGTAATTGCTGCCAAACCTAAAATGGACTAAGCAGGTTTGAAAGTGTGACGTTCCTGCTGCTTCAAACCGGTGCCACTGGCACTGGGCATCTGGCAATGCTTGTGCTACAGACCGAAACAAAACGCCATCTTGATTTCCTGCACTGTTCGGACTCCTTGACAGCTCGTTAGACTCCTAAAATAATAAAGAAAATAATTCTTCTTGTCCAGAAGTTAACCAGTGCTACCTCATATGCCAGACCACCTAACCTTCCCAGCATCGTCTCCATCCCATTTTTTCCTTCTAGATAGGAGTTTGCAGCAAGTCAGCTTATTTAGTAATCTGCTATTGAATCAAATGGAAAGATCAGCCATTTACAAATTCCCTGTGTGCTCCATGCAGAATGCAGATACCACAAACATCTTAAGTCTGAAAAATTTTAGGAATCTTTTGGGTTTCTTGCAGCTGCATAGCAATTTAACAGCCTTTGCTTCATGTGGCTTATTTGAAAATAATTACACTATAACACACAGTAAATCATAAACTGCAGAGCAGCTGCACAACTTCAAATCCATGAATTTGTTTAAAACCCAAAACAAAGAATGGCAGGAATCTGTTGTGCTCAATAGTTTTTATATCTGACATTCAAGTCATATTTTTGAAATATGTAAGGAAAATCGTGAGGCATCTGCGCTAAAACAAGTAAAAGCTGTCGCACGGTTAACTCAAGCTACAGAACGGCTGCCACTACTGTTTAACACCTAATGTCTGAAGGGAGTTTTAAATGGCCTAGTTGTTTAAATGTGAGCTAACCACTAAGAGTTTATCCATCACATACAACCATTAATACCCCAGAATTCAACACGGTGACAAAAGGAGGCAGTCTGGTAACGTCCGCGCTTATCTGGAAGGCACAGGGGCCTACAGTCACATGAAAAAGTCCACACACACCCCATGAAATGTTTTACTTTTATACAAATGTGGGACATTTAAAGAATTAAACTTGATTTAAGCAATAATTGTTGATAATACAGGAAAGAAAAATGAAACCTGAACAAAAGTGTCATTTCTGGCTGCAGAACATACAAGTGCATCCCTAACTCTGACAGCTGGTATGTATTGCCCCCTCAGGAAAGGGTTTCCTAAAACTGTCTAGCAGTCTCTGGCATCGAGTACTGGGAGTAAAGCTTTTTCCAACCCAAGCGGCGTGATGTTTGAGGGGTGTCTTGTGTGCATTTGGGGGGGAAAATAAATGATTAATATGTGGGAGCCAATTGGGCCGATTGACTTGTTCTCCTCAAAAAATGTTCTAATGTCCTAAATGTTACAAAAATGTGCGTTTTCCTCTGGGTGCTCAAATGTCAACCAAAGTCAAAGACGTGATTTCATATTTGAGCCTCACCAAAAACTAAAATAAATATGGCTGTGAGAAAAAAATTCTTATAAATCCTTTGGAACATTCCAGATTCTTGTTCAGGTCTCCTAAAATGTGATCTGTGCCCGTTTTATCAAGTGTCTCACAGTAGGTCCTAACTGGCTCAGAAATCCCAGAGTGACACAAATTTGGTCCTACTCATAGAATGCTTTTACCGTCACTCCTATCAGTGTCCCAATGTAGGAAGTAATTCTTAACTTCACCAGAACTGAGGAGAGCTTGTGAGCCGTGCCAACTTGGTAGGAGCTGTCAGAAGATCACACTCAGGCAGAGATCGACACGCACATCTGTGGAATTCCACACGGAATGATTTGGAAACACTGGACAACAATGAACTCGTATACCGAGATCAATCTGACAGAAACGTATGTTAAGTGATTGATTCATCTATTATCAAGAAGCCATGTGAGCTCAGCCAAAATTAAAGAGTTGCTAACGTTATGAGGGAAAAGGCAGCTTTGCAATAGCAATGATTAGGCTTGGTCAGAACAAAGCATTTCTCAAACTTTACAACACATCAGGTAACATGCAGATCTGTACATTAACAATGGATAGACAGAGCTGCCAAGGACATCAGGGGACATCACCAAGAGAGGCAGGGTATGTGACTGGGAAACTATTGGGAGCACTGGAAGAGTGTGCACAGCTCCAGCAAGAGTGCAGGAATAGCCGTATAACTAACTTTACAAGGCACCTCCTGTGGCCATAACTGTGGAAGATGACACTCCTCAAAGTACGGCTATGGATCATTCACTGTTAAAGAAATGTGCCTCTCACTGGCCTCAACTGTCATTCGCAGTGTGCGTCTCAGTCCTTCCCTCTCGATGTTGGTTTCAGCATTTTAATATGATATTGCTGTGAAGTAGTAACGATTACATGAAACACGGTGCAACATCCTACCTTATTATGTGCTCTTCTTCTTCATCTTATTACCACCTTTGTGGTCAAGCCTTAGCATTAGTATCAGAATACTACAAAACATCCTGAGTGCCAATTTGGGGCAAGAGGTGCTGCAAAATCGTGACATCACTCTGTCAAACATGGCCTCCTGCTCCTTGCTGTGAGCGACATTAGGACATTTCATAGGCGCTGCTCTAAGGTAGGACAAATTTTTATCCTAGTCAGCCTTTAGAGCAATTCCTAGGATTAACGCTGAGATGCTTGATAAAAACGGGCCCTCATCTTTAAAAGCATGTGGCTCACCCAGAGAGAAGGCAAACAGCAGGCTGGGCCGAGGCTATCGACAAACTACAAACCAATGCTGAACTTTAATTAGAACTAAAACTACTCAATGTATAACGGAGACGCACAATGAAAAAATGCCAAAATGAATCCTTGAAACAGCTGTAAGCTAAACTGAGCTCTGAAAAGTGGCCACCTGCAATTCTAAGTAACGGGGAATAAGCAGCAAACACTGCATGCGCCGTTTCTCCAAGTCGCCATGATAGTTGGGGACCGTCTGATTCAACAGACCACACACACAGCACTGCATGCTGCTCAACTCTTTACTGAATATAAAAGGATACAAAAAGTAAATGAATTGAGGAAATTGGGATGCTTAGAGGCAGGAGTTCAGATAAATGGGTTTCAGGTGTCGGGCTGAGGTGTTCAGCTCAGTTTGTTTTTAAACTATGGGTCTCGTGCTTTGCTTCAGAAGACCACCTTATGAAACTAGTGAAGTTAGAAAGGACTAGAAAAGCAACTTTAGAATGCAGCGCGATGACACAGCAGTAAGGCAGGGGGTCTTGGGTAGAGGCAGAGGTTTAATCTCAGCCCCAGGGTAACCAAGTGCATCATGGGATAAAAGGGCAGGACCTACTCTGCCAGGCTCAGGGACTTGCTGTTCATTGCTTTAGTCTTAAGCAGAGCCAGCTGCATAGTGAACAGATCTTCAAAATGTTCAAAAGGACATTGATAAAGTGGCTTTGGAAGAATTCTTTCAACTTCAGTGAATCTCTCACTCAAAGACACTGGTGGAAATTAATTTCAAGTGTTATCTAAAACTGAAATTATTAAGCACTTTCTTCAAGCAAAGAACTGTAGCAATCTAGAATAAACTCCAAAGTCATGTAGCTAAAGCAGAATCTGTGACAACCTTCACAACGCTTCAAAAAAGGCCAACCAAATCAGCGTGTTAATTAAAAGGGCAGGCTCAGTTATGGGATGTAGTCTCTGCACCTGCTGAAGGTAAAAGCAAAGATGCCAAAGAAAACAAAACTGAGCACCATTATGAACACACAGCACTGAATTGTTCAGCAGAAGCACGTGACGAAATGCTGCTGGGGCTCCTTTACACCAATGACAAATATACCTACTGTGCCTAAATCAAACATTTGCTGCCCTTTAGTCATTCTGGTGTGCATCTGGTGGTTGTTTGTTATAATAATATTTATTTCTGTGGAACACCAAAGTTCCCCCTGACATCAAATAAAATGCCATTTAACTAACCTTTAAAAAGTATCTGGACAAGATGTTGGAGCAGCTTAGCTCTTAGCTAATGACTAAATCGTCTCACTCCTTATGTACTTGAAGACCTGCAACTCCACTTGTACAGCATCTGTCTGCCCTGATGAAGAAGCACAGCATCATTTCTACCACCTTTGTGGAGCTTTTCCTCCACAAGATCACTGCAGTTACCAAGCAAAGCTCAAAATGGTGACCAAGAATCCCACTGAAACTGCAGGTGTCATCTCTTAGATCCATTAGGCTGTCAAGCGCACCTATGTGACCACTGCATTCAAATATACTTATATTTCTGATATACTGCTACCCATCCCAATTTTGCTAAAGAGCACCAGAGTCTTCCTCAGCATTAGTCTACTGGAAAAATGTCCCATTTACTCATAGAACAAGAATTAAAACTTGAATACACAGCATTCTGTTTGGAGAAAACAAATCGCACCGCATCGACAGTGACATGACAGAAATGTCAGAAATGACAGTCTGGGGGTGGGACGTGCGCATTACTGGGTGGGCCTGCTTTGTTGCCTCAGGGTCTGGACGGTTTGCAGTAATTGAAGGAATTCAAAGTTGTATCAAGAATAATGTGCAGGACGATATCTGTCTGTGATCTGGAGCTCAAGAGAAGCTGCACCATGTAGCGTGACGATGACCTCAAGCAGCAGACTAAACTATCAGCCGAGTGGCTACCGCTTTAGAAATTATGCATTTAAAAAGGCCACTGACTTTTAAACCCCAGGCCAGAGAGATATAAATGAACTGTAAAGAGAAATGGGCTCAAACCTGACTCAGTGACAGACCTGTCCCTGTCACAGTGAATGTTCTGTGGCAGTGGTTACTAAAGAAGGTTCCATCACTCGGGTACGTTTTTCATTGTTGACCATCAACATTTTCATATTTCCAATGAAGACGTCAAAATGCACCCTTGAGGTGCTATTTGTTTAATTAGTCATCCGATGAAGATCAGATCATATTTTAAAAGCAATTCAGGACAAAAAGTCTATAAACCTTTCCTCACAATTGTGTGCCTATCATCCAAAACTACCTGCACAGGTGCCATACTGGCAAATGTAACAAGAAACTCAGCTTACAGAGAAGCGATTGCAGAGTGTGCGTTCAACTGTGCAGTCCACTTCAGCAATCTTCACATCTGTGAGGCCAGGAAACTCCTTTTTAGCGAGATCTTCCCATGTTGGTGCTATATTCTTACAGTGACCACACCTAGAAAGCAAAGGGAGAAATAAACAGATAAAAATGAAAGCAAACATCCTCATACTCTGGCTGCACGCAACAGGATAGGGAACATGGCTGGCGTGTCCTGCACAGATCAGAACAACGTCTTAATTACACTTGGAGGAGGAAATGTTTGCCTTGATCAGATCAGATGATAGTGCAGTAGAATGAATGATGTTAGTCTGCTGTAGTATACGATAAATAAAACACTGCAGACACACACAGGATGGGCACTTATTAAGGTAACAAGTCTGCTGAGAGGGCTGTCGACTTCAAGTAGCTTCAAAGAACATCACATTCAGAGATAAAAATCCTACAACTGAAGGAACAATCAATCACAAAGTGGAATTGAGCACGTAATGAAAAACCTAATAGTCCAATCAGATCTGTAAAACCTTCTGTAAAATACATCAAGAATTAAGACACACAGAATCAGGAGTGCTCTCCCCTCGACTTTCCTGTATACTCAGAAATGGGGATGGATATTTAAGGAGTAAACCACAAGACAATGATGATATTTTTATATTATGTACATTAAAGAACCATCAACATCAAATCACACTCATAATATATTGAACAATTATTATAAAAAAAAGTAAAGTTGAATAAATCGTACTCTGCAGCTGCATAAATAAATGGTAAAGTACCACTTCTGGTTAAAGTGGATAGAAATCTACGTTTTGTACTTAATACTCGAATGCAAAATTAGGTTGACGTAAGTGAAAGGGAACTCAAGTTATTGTGTTCACTCACACACACACACACACACTTCCAAATATGGTACTTTCAGATTCAGAGAGGAATAAAACATTGAGATTCATTAAAATATCGAAATGGAATTTTTGGAGGATTGCAATACTTTCTGTATATGAAAGAGTTAAACCAAAATGACTGATCTGCAGTTCTCAATGTCCTTACAGCTAAGGCTGGACGAGGCACCCGCATGACAAGCCGTTTGTGTGAACCTCTTTTCCTTGTTCTGATTTCTGCCTTATTTAAGCCAATAACTGAAATATGTTGGCTAGCCGAAGTACTCCGTGTTGCTCAAGTATATTTGTATAATGGCTTTAAAGTAAGAAAGCAAATGTGTTTTTTTTTAAATAAACGCTGACCCTTTTGTCATTTCTGGCTGAAATGTCCCATCTGTCATCTCAATTACCTCTCTCTGTATTTCTTTGCACTCATGAGTCAAGAATTTGTTCTTTTGTTTGTTTATGACTGGTTTCCTTAATTAAAGTAACTCCTTGCGAGGTTGGAATGAGGAGCCCTACATCTTCATATTTTCTAGTTTGGTGTGGTTTTATAAACAGATGTTTAATGCCACATTAATAAACCAGATGACTGATTGAATAACAATCAATGGGCGGTGGAAAGCAGACATTGAGGAGCACAGACGTCACTGCAGGTCTCCATGTTAACTGTGTCATTACAGGAGAAAGCACCATTGGTGGCATTCAATCACGTTACAATGGGGATTCAAAGCCGATTTAAAACTGCGACACATCAAGACAACTGCCTCAATATTAAATGGACTTGAAAAATTGTCTACTGTCAAATAAACAGTTAAAGTCAGCACCAAAACCCTCAGGTCTTTTTCATAATATGCTGAACAGTGACTCGACATGCACCACAAAATCGTGTTTCATCGCGGCTGATCTCCATCATGCAAGTGAACAACAGAAAAAAAACAAAAGGTTTACTTTAATAAAAAATGTGTCGTCACCAGTTCAGTTCAGAGTTACTGTTGTATGTACACAGCGCAATGACATTCTGATCTGTGCACTTGACAAGCATGGAGCAGACGGCCACTGTCCTTATCTGGTAACCCAAATCTGACTTTGTAGGCATATGTATAATATTAAAAAAAAAAAAAAAAAAGGGGCAACTGGGAGCCGATCGAATCGGGCTACAAATTCTACATTTGTGAAATCCATACTTTCTCTGCCAAGAATTCTTTCTTTTTTAAAGTCCTTGAAATGATTTTGTTATCATGGCACCGATTTGTCCTTCAAATAGACCTTTTTGGCCGATGTAATGAAGAGCTTCCGGTTTAAATGGGGCTGCGAGACGTGAACTCCGCTCTTTGGCGCGCCTCATTTGATTTTTTCCAGCAAACAAATTTTAAAAACAAACCGTATTTTACGACTCTAATCAGAGTTGGAGTAATAATTATGTTGGCGTGGTCATTTTAGATCGGAGATCGGCTAAAATTTAAACAATGACCATTGTTAATACCCAGCCGTCATTACTTGGTTTGCCAATAGATGTCAGAAGGACAGATGCCAAAACCGAATTGCCCAAAGACAGATTTCGGCGTACCAAGCAAATGGCGATACGTTCTAAATTACTTACGGTTCCGGAGCTGTCAAAGGGTTTAAGTCAGTCGACGCTGTTAGTCCTGGAAAGTACACCCCACCAAACCAACGTTCCAAAAAGCAACCAAACTTACTGTTATCTGCTCGAACCAACACCGTCTTGCTATACTCGGCCGTCGAGCGGTGTCACTGAGGCATTCGAACATTCTTAGCCAATCATGCAATACCGCGTCCGCGTGTGCCACGTGATGTTCGAACTACAGAGGCAGAGTCCCATTGCATGGTTCTAACTTGTATTGAATCGAGGTATTGACGTGAACACCATACATACGGAGAGTCTCAAATTATATAGGAGGATACTACTGGAGGTAGTGGCGAGTGAAAGAGCCATGCTCCCTAATGTGTACAGTTTTCTTAAACTGTCTGTCAAAATCTGCAACTGTAAAACTTGCTAAAAAGACAGTTTGAGTTTTAAAGTTTTTTTGGGGTTTGAAAGGACTATTGCTCTAGGAACAGCTCTCCTTATTGGTTTGGCAGCACTGCACATGCCCTTTAGACCCAAACATTTCTCAGGAAAGGGTCTGGATGAAAATAAATGGGGGAAAAATGTCTTTTAAAAAATATAAAAGGGCTAAACAACCTCAAGGTTAGACAAAAATGACTTAGCCTTGGATGAAAGCTGTAATTCTACAAGATAACAGTTTCATCCAAATGCTGAACCTGCCGTTTCAGATGAGATCCCACTCTGGCTGCTGTAAACCTTGTGTGTGTGTTGATAACAATGTCCTAACATCAGCCCAAGTGTTCTCCTGCTGACTGATCACATTTTAGCCCCTGTGTCAGCGCTGGTTTTTAGGATGTGCCCCTCCATTAACACATCTCCCTATTATGCCACATTTTGTGAAAGTCGGTTCAGCCGTGTTGACGTGACTAGTGAACAGACAGACAAAGCGGTGACACATTTAGATCAGGAATCCACCAAACAGGTTTTTAAAGGTGAATACTGATCGTCTATTCATGTCATAACATTTCTGATTAACACTGTTTTATTTTACACAAACACTGAGCTCCTGCATAACCAGTGGCATATAAACCTCATGCCCTATGTTGAAGTATTACCCTTAGCATTTTTACAATTAAGATAAACAGTAGACCATAGGCATGAATTGTTCATTTTGCATTAATATTGTAACCATGAGGCAAGTGAACCAAAGCCAGAGATGTGTTGCACCCGAGTACCTCCACAAGCACTGGAATATAACAAACTAACTCATGTCTGTGGCCAACAGCAGAAAATAACTTAGTTGTCAGCAACACACTCTGCCCACATGCCAGGTCTCTAACATGCATGTTGTTGGTAGGAGAGAAATGTCTGAGAGGCACACACAGGCATTAGCAGTCCTTTCTACAGAAAGATGTGTCAAAATGAGTCTGCCACTCGATGAGCAAACACAATTATATTTTACTTTATAATAACAAACCTTTAGATGTCAATTCTTTAGGGTATATTTACAAGGAAAAATAATTAAGAACATGAAAGCCTTTGTTAGAGAGCATATACTTACAATACTATTTAAGGAAGGACTGGAAGCAATTAAATGTGCATTTTAAATGAAAACACTTGCCCAACCAAACCAGAACCACAATAAAGACAACCTACAATAAATGGTCTTTCCCATTACAGCACAAAGAGCGTAACAATGGACTCGATATATGGCACATTAAGTCACCCCATAATTACAACACTGTATATACATAATGGATTGCATTGTTTTTAATTTTTTCCCCAGTTTACTAAGAAGCATACAGAAGATTCTTTCCAGTAAGTTACTCAGCCTCTTTTGGTTAATTAAAATGAAACAACTACACTTTTAATAGGAGATTCCATAACTGCAAGAATTACATACATGCTGGAACACAAATTTGCCAAAGAGAATTAAACTGGCAACACGGGACTGTGTCTAGAAAAAAAAATGGACTTCAAATTACAAGGTGACTGGTCCAGTCGTGAGGAACCAACCACCCTCTGCTTCAAATGCAAAAAAGTTTAAACCAACTGCTGTGCGTGCACTAATCTGATTGGCCCAAGGCCAGCCCGGCCAAAATCTGACAAATGAGATACGGTAATAAATAAGGACATCTACACACCATAAATCACCTGTGCTCAACTCTCTACTTCATTAGAATCATCTGCTGTGGTGGACAATACGGTCAAAAATGGTTATCATGATAAAAGAAATAATTTCAGATTGTTAACTATATAGAGATAATTACCATTACGGACACTGCATTAGGAATACGATTCTTAATTAAAATACCAAGGCACATAAATGCACCAATACTCTGATCACCCCCGCAAATCTTTCATTTTAAGGAAATAAAATGAAATATGCATTTAAATACATAAAACTAAAAAAGTGTCAATATTCATATGCTTACATCTTTATATTTAAGCAGTATTTAGCCTTTCATTCCTGTAAGTAGCCTGCACGCTCATTGGAGAAACACGGCTATAAAGCGCCATTCGTAAAAATACATTCAGAATCCATTCTTGTTCTTCACACTGTGTCACTGCCCTACCACTCATTCATTTAAAATGTTCAATAGATAGAACTTTGTCTTAATTGGCTTGTAGCAGTGCCACTATCAGTAAGAACTGCATCTCCCAGCAGTCCATGCAGGGGCTGTTGGAGTCAAAGGTGGTCAAATGAGGTTAAAAGGAGGGCAGGTGGCCAAAAGAGGAAAAGTTGTTTTTGTTGTTGTATTTATCTGTCACTTATCTGCCTGCTGTTAATTCAGCCATATTTAATCATTGTGTCCTGGATTGTATTTGTTTGCTGGGGTCTGGATCGTCTGTCTACCTGTGTACCGAGGACTGTTTGGATTCATTGGCGTTCCCACAAGAAAAGGAGCGCTCCTGAACCATCCATCCGTCTTCATCCTTTCAGCAACTACCGGTAGGACTGTGTTTTCCATTCCCTTTCAACATACAGATCTCTGGACTTAATCTCGTCACCTCTCATTTCATCCGGTTTGGTTTTTCCATGGACTTTGCCGTGTGGTGTTTGTGTTTATATGTTAAATGTAATATCACTAAAGGGGTCACGGGTGGTGGTATGGTTTTCACTTGGTTAAGTTAATTTCATTATATTTTTAATTGTTTAATGTTCCCAGTGTGCTTTATTTGATCTCTGTTGAGAGTGTGTGGGTCGATCCAAGGCTGGGGGTGTCCCTGGGACCTCCTGCACTAAAATAAATAAATCACCGTCACGTTGACGGTGTGAATCTTAGTGGCCCCAGACCGCTACAGGCTTGCCTGCTAATTAGCCACTAGGCTGCAGCATTTAATCAGTATTTACTTGTGCTTTGCTGATGTAGTTAAAGGCATGCACAGCATTTTGGTTCTTTACTTATTTTGCTTTGACAAGCTCTGCAGAAAACTAAATCGACTACAAAGCCTGACAATCAGCTATGGGTGTCTGCACATGTGAACTGAAGCAGAGGAAGCCCACTTCAGTCGTTGGAGCTACAGATGGAGTACTAGGGTGTTGTCACTTCACCCATAATGGTCAACACAGTACAAGTCAAGTAAAATGACACTTTATTGGCTAACTAAAAAGATTACAATATGCAAGTTTTCAAGGCAACTCGGGGCCCCTTCAGGTGAGATGTAATGCGATTACATTACAATAAGATAATTACTACATTAATGTGATTGCTTCTTGCCTGAAGGGGCCCCGAGTTGCCTTGAAAACTTGCATATTGTAATCTTTTTAGTTAGCCAATAAAGTGTTATTTTACTTGACTTGTCACTGTGCTGCAGATGAAGGAATAAGGGAGCAAAATAATGTCCAAAAGAAAAAACCACATTTGTTTTGTTCTTCTATTAAAACAGCAAAAGGAAAGCCAGCCCTGACTTTTTCCCCTATTGTCACTGATTAAAGAGGAAGCGGCAGTCGTTTATTTGCCGCGATATCTGCTTAATTGTTTCAGCATAAAACACAGTGAGAGCCACCTCACTCATGCGCTGCCATAAAAGTACAAAGCAAGTTCCAAGTGACAAAAAATAAAATCAGCAGGCGGATTTTGTCAGGATATTCAGCTGTGTGATTCAGATTCTGACAAAGGTTTTATTGATTTACACAGCATTTGGACATTCAAAAGAGGCACAAATACTTCAGAGACGGATGTCATTTTAATGCTGTGTGTGGGAATGAAGAGAATTCTGAGTTTAAGCAAGCAGGATAAAAGCCACACAATGCAAGAGGAAAAGATTTGACATTTAAAAAATAAAACTCCACAAGATCACCAAAACACTTTAATCAAACACAATGACTTATTGCAGTTTAAAATTATCTGTTACACTACTCTGTCCTTTTTTTCATTTACATTCCTCTCACTTAACAGGAACATTTCTTAACAGACGTGTATTAATATACACCAAAGCTGAACAATGCAAACACACTTCTGGCTACAATATTAAAAATGTGCTTAATTACAGAACAGGAGCAAAGCGCATACAGTAAAATGCTTTGCTAACTTTTACAGCACCCGCTATCTTTACCAACCAATAAAGTTGATGTAATCAGTTACCGGCGGAACTTTTCCCATCTTGCTCAAGGGTGGGTGTCTGACAGAAAGACCCCTCTCATTCCAATTCAAACAGTAAAATTCTGCTGCTCATGCCAGTGTGGCACTTTCACCATAACAGAATTTCATAAGGTGGTCCGTCCCTCTGGCTACCTTCCCCAGTTTACCAACACTCATGAACATCAGAAACATTTTGAACGTCAAATAAAATGTACTTACCATGGAGCATAAAATTTGATGAAAGACAGACCTGTAGCCACAGTCTCATCGAAGTTGCCTTCATTGAGAACAAGAACAGCAGACTGTAAACAAATAAGAATTGTACAGAGCTGAAACCAAAATGATAAGTCACGGTGCGCTTGTTTTGCTGTTTGATTCTTAGCAGTTTTATTGGTTTCACTCAAGGTAACAACTACACAGTAGCTTTGTACCTGTAAAACGCCTTCGGACCGACATTAACTACACAGAGTTACTGTTTAAGTTGAAGTTTGGCCCTCTGATGTGATCACAAAAGTACAAGGTCACCACACTTAGTGTTCCATCTCTGTCTACTGGCAATAATAAAAAGCTTCTTGCTAGTGAGTTAGCAGGATGAACGTGACAAGTGTGATTAAGTGCATGCATTTCTTCTTTTGTGTGATGAAATGGACAAAGCAAACAGGAAGGAGGTTATATTACTAATGCAGCGTACAGCCTTTCCAGATCACTGACCCTAACGGACTTTGTTCCAAAAATGCAAATGGACAAACTACTTGATCCAGAACAAAGTCAAGGAACCCCTGGCCCCCTGTTAAAACACACAGTATGAGAAATGCACACCACCATGGCTTTCCACAGTGAAACTAGGCCAAGGTGTACTAATCTCTCTCTGAAAAGAAATGGTACCTCGTCCTTAGGGGCTTCTTCTTCTTCTGCCTTCTGCTCGGCCTCATCTGCTCGGGAATCAGGAGTGTCAGTTTCTGAATCAGCTTTCAGGTGTGAATCCACAAACTCTTTCAGTGAATCCAGATCTCTCTTGCCTCTGTACTGATCAACCTGTAAAGGGTGGAATAGACAAGAGAGTGGAAATGTAAAATTTAAAGAGTAAACCTCATGAAAGTGCGCACTACCATAATGCCTCACTTCAAGAGCTAAAACATTTCAGTTGTGCAATACAGAGACAGTTTTAATCTGATGACGGAGAGAGAATACAGACAAATCTATGGAGTCATGAAGCTCCATGAACAGTGAGGGTAAATACAACTCATAATGGGGGTGTTTAAATGTCCAGAGGCACAGAGAGAGACCCTTCAAACAAGATGAACACCTTAGGCCTGACAAAGAGGTTCCAATAAACAGCACAGAGCCAAAAAAAAAAGGAACGCGACTAACAGTTTTATGGAGGAAACGTTCATATACAGTATGTCAATTCTGACCTGCTCATTGGGGAAACTGCAAATAAGCAACACAGTGCTGTGTTTTTATAAGCCCTCCATCAAGACACAAGAAATCCGCAACTAAAAGACAAAACAATGGGTGACTGACTTTTCAACTGGGGTGGTCTCAAGTGGTCATTCACTGGAGTGTTTAATTTGGAAGGTGTACAAGAACAATAAGTGGAAATGACATATTACTCTGTTAACTGACAGCAACCATCCTCAGAACCTCCGATTCAGACGACGTACTTCAGTTCATTAACTGTCTCTAAAAAGGAGCAAGAGAACAATGGTATGGGATGAGGCGTTTGGCATTGAAGATTGGCCATCTTAAATAAAGAGCAGAAAGCCACCCATTTAGAATGTGGCAGTACGCTGCTTAAAATGTTCTGAAATAACCAGTGACACCTGGCTACGTGGGCTGCAAATTATTTGAGCACATTAAAATTAATTACGTCCAAGGACTGCATTCCAATCTCAAGGTATAAAATGGCCATCTCTGAAAACTCTCTATGAAAGTCAGTCTAAATGAATTTACCTTTTCACCATCCTTAAACCACAGGAGAGTTGGATATCCACGCACTTCATTTTGAGAACAAACTTCATAATGCTGCGTACAGTCAACCTGAAGAGATGAAGGGACAGAAATGCACAACTTTAAAAATACTGCCGCAGTCAGTAATATTAGCACTACATAAAAGAATGTTACAATGGAGACGCACACAGCTCCAGTCTTAAGGTCCGCACGTCTTTCACTTTTAACAGGAATTCAAAAGTTCAAATGTGTGAGAGAATGGGACGGCCATTAGTCTGGGCTTACATTTCATTTTTCTCTAAAGGGTACAACTATTAGAGCCAAGGAGGTTACAGAATTGTCAAAGATGAGGAACACAGAAGGATTTTTTTGGAAGAATAGTGTAAGTTACTGTACTTATAGATTCTCAATTTATCACATATATTGTCTTTTCGCGAACTGTAAAATGATGTTAAATCAATACTACTAACACCACGATCCAGACATATCACCTATGCCACAGAAGTAAGCAAGCACTGTCATTATCCACAATACTTTTATTTCCAACTCCTGGTGGTAAAGCAGAGACCCTTTTTATTACATTCCATTTCTATGACAGTCTTTGTCACATCTCCCATAAAGCAATTTGGTTTATTTTCACAAAGCGCAGGCTAGAGAGCTGCAACAAGTTCACAGGTAAATGCAATTGTATGTGTTACAAATTACTAATTACATAAAGAGTATACATAAGGGCACAGATCTGTTTAAACAGACAGACAGGCAGGCAGGCAAGCAAAGCAGCTGCAAAGTGCTCAGCCTAAATGGACCCCAGCAGTAACGGGTCCGTTAATGAAGCCGTTGAGAACACTCCGCTTAAAGCGATGCGCACAATTTACTTGCTCAATCAGAGCAGACCCTGATTTAGTCTCGGAGCATCTCGTGCGGACATGCGATTGGACAGGTTTTAAAAAATAAAAAATTGGTGTAAATTGACTTGTGATTGGGTCAGTCAGAACACATACAGAGGTGCCAAGAAACAAACAGCAGTGCCCTGCGAGACCACCGCTCAGACGCCCCAATCTCACATCATGAGAGGCGCACACTAAGATTGTAACATGTTAGTCAATGTTAATCATGCAGTCCAAAGTAAACATTAATACCAAATGCAATACGCACAAGAGTTGAGACAGGCGACATGTAAATTTGAGATCAACTAAACAGAGGCTACGATCATACTGTGGCTACTGGACAGTAAATACGCAACATCATACAATTAAATGCAAACCACGCGATAAGTCTACAGTCACCAGAGTGCGGCACATCCGTGTGAGCCATCAGCACAGGCCGTCTTCTCCTGTGCACTCAGCTCGCTGAAACGTGTCCTTCCACGTATAAGCTTAGTAGTGCATCATTTTCAAGTAGTCTTCCAGTTAATGAAAAAGGCAACTGTGTGCAAATACATGCTATGATTTTTTTTCTCTTGGGAAATTTTTTTCTGCATAACGAGAGAAGTCCATAACACGTCCATGGGATGTTTACTTTGCTTGAATGTTTACAGTGTGAAACACAATTGAACCAGAATTTGTAACAACGTAATGAAACACCACCTGATTTTGAACAAAGCAAATCAGCTAGGAGTGTGAAAGCACCTAAAGTCACAGTAGGACCACCAGGCTGCCCACCCCCTTCGTTTGTGAAATCTTCTACCATTCATCCTTAACTGCAGAATTTATTTTTTTTTCCACCCGTCAATGTACTTGCAAGTGCAGACTACATCTCAAATACTCTTATGCTATTTAAACACGGGCCTTCGCCTTCTTTGCTGTACTGACGCACACTCAGCGGTTTTTCGAAAACACAACAATCCCTAAAAGTGCAGAGACTGCCAATTCATTTTCACTGATGAAGTAAACCTTCACTAACAGCGAGTGCTTGTCAGACTGATCTGCCACATTAGTAGAAGGATCTATGGATGCTACCAAGCCTCTGTTAAAGCTTTCACAGCACCAACTCAAATTAGTCTAACAATATTTAGAGACAGTCAGTCATTTTGGAATTAGTCTCGATGTTTGCTTGCCATTACTGTGGATTCATTTAAAGGCTGAATGAATGCACCCTTAATGGGACTATATAAGGTATACTGTGTGTACACACACACATTCACATGTTTGGAATTAACCAGAAATTTGAACAATTTTGATAAACTTTTTTTTTTTTTTTTTTAAATCAAAGTAGCAATAACTTGACAAATATACAGTAAGACATTACTAGCGTTACAAAGGGCTATTACTGCTAGACGTGAATGATTTGCAATTTATAATTCATGTAAGGATTTAAATGACTGCAAAGCCCCACATTCAGCAGCCCAGACTCCACAGTCCAAATGGTAAACACACTTACCTTATTCTTCATTTCATGTTTAATGTGAGTTGGTTATTAGAGAAACCTCTGCAACTCTGATAGCAAACCTGTAATTCTGGTCAATAAAGCAGATCAATTATCTTTCCTAAAGATTTATGGTACTGGCATTTATAAAGTTTAATTCGGGGCTCAAAAACAGCCAAAATGAAACGCGTGTCAAAAAAATGTGTCAGTCTATTGTTGTGAGAAATGAAAGTTACTCCATGCAACAGACTGTCAAGAAACTGAAGATTTTATTCCAAGATGCTCACTACTGTCTTGAGAAAAGACACGAAAATGTGTATAAGCAGGGCATTAAAAAGAGGAGGAGGACTAAATGCATACCTGCTGCTTTTCCCACTTGAATCTGGATAAAAACCAGTAATTGAGATAGCAATTCAATTGTTGTCTTGAAAGTGCAGTGGGATTTTTTTCGTTCGTAAGATACACTTTACAAGACTGCTAAAATAAAATGGGTGGTTCTCATAATCCCACTGAATTTCAAGCTGCAGTTATAAATTTGAAGGCTCAAACATTTAAAAGCATTGCTTTAACAAAAGTGTGCCTTTGAGTTATACAGCTGGACATCACAAGTTTCCATAGACTTCTTAAATTCTTTAAAACTCACTTTTTAAGCCCTCCACAGATTTTATACGAACTATAAATTCAGCATATAGTTTAAGACACTGGCTGTGTTCAGGGCAGAAGTCATTTGGTATACGGACTGCAAAATGTTCAAGTCAGCCTGTAAAAATCAACAGCAGTCGGCTTCTATTATACAGAGTCTATATTATTACAGAAGAAAAAAATCATAAAAAGCGCATTGCAGATTCTAACAACGGAGTCCAGCCATCACTCCAACTGCTGAAAGGTCTTTTCTAAGTGAGGGCTATGGGAAGCATAAGTCTTTCCTAGCAAGCTAGGAGTCAAGAGGAGAGAGCAGATCACACACATGACACACTCGATGCCAATCAAGCATTCTA
Organism: Polypterus senegalus; assembly: GCF_016835505.1. Classification (NCBI taxonomy): domain Eukaryota; kingdom Metazoa; phylum Chordata; class Cladistia; order Polypteriformes; family Polypteridae; genus Polypterus; species Polypterus senegalus. Next base: position 207,796,161 of record NC_053158.1, on the reverse strand, counting down.
ATCAAACTTAAAAAAAAAAAAAAAAACACAAAAGGTGATTGGAAAATTTCTATGAAAAAAGAAAAATGGGCAAACTACACTCAGAAGACATTCCATCACTGGAATCAAGCAAAGTGAAAAGACGGTGAGGCGCCAAACGTCACCTGCTGCAACTTGTAACTTAGAGATGTGAAGACTGTGAGCCTGTGGCCTATTAGGACGTACTCTGGGATGACCAGATAATGAGTCAGCAGCAGTGCAGCCCTGCTATCACAAAGCTCTCAGTCGCTTGACTCGTTAACCTGCCTTCCATCCTCCAACTTTATAGCATGAGGATTTGTCTTTAATACCTAACTTCTGCTGGCATCATATGACCCAAGAGTCACGCGGATATTAAAGGTAACTGGTCTCAGGACTGCAATTACTTACTGAATACTGCAGATGAGACATTTTAAGTAAAGAGAGAGTGATGTAGCCGTTAAAACAATCCACTACAACAGAGTCTTTATGATGACCAGAATAGTGCTAAGTAGGTAAGAATTCCAAAGCTAGAGCATATAATGAAATTAAAAATGTGATATACTGCATATACTTTTACAGTCAAGCACACTTTCAACTAAGCCAAGTACACACAACACAGGCCTGTCTGTCTATATTCCCCATCACTCACTTTAAATGGCACAAAAGAGCCCTGACACCAGTAAAGAAAAGCATGTGAGGGGAGTCCCCATTCAATGTCTTTACCATAATAGAGCATTTCCTGTCCCAGCCATCTGGAGTTTTTTTTTCGTCTTTTCTGTTCCCCTGGCCATTGAACCTTACTCTTATTCGATGTTAATTAATGTCGACTTATTTTGTTTTTTTATTGTGTCTTTTATTTTTCTATTCTTTATTATGTAAAGCACTTTGAGCTACTGTGTGTATGAAAATGTGCTATATAAATAAATGTTGTTGTCCCAGCCAAATGAGGACTTCACAAACATTGTATGATTTAAGATATACAAACTGAAAATATACACAAGAGGTGATGAGGGATGTCAACTGATTTGCCCTTCAGGAACACAGGACGTCAGTTGTAAGATTATAATCGTTTAAGACCTTAAGGGTATAATGGCAGATTACTCACTTGTGCATAGAGTGGAGCAGGTGCCTTTCTTAAAGGAGAACAGCAGAAGCTCATCTCATGTCATGTGAGACGTTTTTCTGTATCTCATATAGTGGATATTATCATATTGTGACTATCAAGCGATGTGCCCTTGCATTGCCCCCAAAGTACATCAAACTTAGTTTTACCTGAACCAGTTCATATGTCCAGCATGCACACACATCAATAGCTTCAAATAAACACACCTTCCTGTACACGTCTACAGCAGAGGCAAGTAAAGCAGCTTTTTTCCAAGTCCGATACAGACGGAGTTAGATGACAGCACTGTTTTGTTAAAATGACAGTGTGACAGATTCTGTAAATCCATATATAATGTGGCTAGTGATGCACCTCACTCTCTCACAGCACAGTGTGCAGTGCCAAGCAAGAGGGGTCAGGAGTATGGGAGGCACACCAGGGTTTGGGTGACAGGAGTCCACAAACAAACAAACACAGTAATAAATAAATGAGGTACCACCTCCCACGTCTGTCCTGATGCCGCACATCCAGTTTACATGAAGATGAATTTACGCAGTGCTCCACCCAAAAATGATATTTTGCATAAATGTTACGTACCCCATGTGCTTTACAGTGATGGCTGAGAACGTTTTTTAACCTCATGTTTTCATGCAGAAAGAAGGTTAAGAAAATGTATGATGCCATTGTTGCAGTAGGGGGCCAACTCAATACATCAGCCAACAATATTAACCCGTCCATGAAAAACAAAAAATCACGTTACTCATGTCGCATAACCCACATGCAAAGTCACCCACTCACAACATCCAAAGCATGTCATTTAACCAGAATATTTCAATAAACCGCATCCGGAAAGCCCTCTCATGATCATGAATTAGAAAGGAATGCACGCACACAGCACGTGAACATCAAGGGCAGCCAATGAATAAGGAGAAGTCCTGGCCAGTGAAAGATGGGGGCAAGTGGGTCTTCACGTCAAACACGCATTCACACGTGTGCAGCCGCTCTTTTCCATGTTCACAGTGGAACTTTGCGGAAGCAGTTTATTTGGGTGGCACTGCATGTGGATAATGTGACATGAGTAACGTGTTTTTTTTTTTTTGGATGTTCTGATATTATTTGCTATTATTGAACAGCAATGGGCCTTGTACATCAACCGTTGAATCACACTTTCATACTTCCATTCTGCAAGAAAACATTCACAATTTCTCTTGGCAGTCACTACACTATAAAGCAAATGGGGGTTTGTGACCTTTAAGCAAAGCACCGTTTTTGGGTGGGGTACCCCTTCAAAGTTGATTCTCTGCTTTATGATGACATTCAGCTTTCAATGAATTGTTCCATTGACCAATTTAAATATCATGCAGCTTTATTCTTCGATCATCCATCCATCTATAGACATCTGATTTAAGAACCAAATAGAAACATTCATCTTCTGACTTCAACACACAAAAGGATTTCCAGTCAGCCATTTCAACAACATGCAGTTAGCCTTAGAAAGTACAATCTACACACCTAAACAGTGGGACCTACCTTGGCAACCTTGACCGTCTCTGAATGTTCAAATGCACTGGCAAGCTGTTCCCACGTGGGGGCCAGTGCTTTGCAGTGACCACACCAAGGGGCAAAGAACTTTATAAAATGATATCCTGCAAATAGGACGAAAAAAAAAATGTTTTTCCAAATTTATTTTTGACTTTGTGAAGACTTGTCTCTTGGGGAAAAAAAAAAAAAGAATCACTTGAGAAAAGCAGTGGCAAGTAAACACTTCAGCAAGCTACAATTTACATTAGGCTTGTGTACAAATCACTTCTTGCACAGGTCTCTGATTGACTGCTGTATATTTATAATTGTTTGGCAATGAAACCTTTAATAAAACCTGTACACACACATGCATGAGGAGGAGTGTGTATGTATATACAGGGCGACTCAAAAAGATTGCTCTGATTTCTACATCCGTGAGGCGCCTAGGAACCAATCACAATTGAAAGAGGGACTCATGGGGTTTGACCGTCACTGGAAGATGGCTCCCTTCAGTCTGTGAGGAGATGGTGACCCTCATCACTGGATTGGCTGTAAAGGAGCCCACGATTAGGCACTCCACTTCTGGCCCCAAAGATCACCAGATCTCATGCCGTGTGACTTTTTTTTGTGGGGGTACATTAGGGATTCTGTTTATGTGCCACCACTCCCAACAACAGTGGATGATTGCCAAAATCACCGCGAGTACAGTGACACCTGACATGCTCAATCAAGTACGGGATGAATTAGACTATCGCATTGATGTTGTCTGTACAGCTGGAGGAGGTCATATTGAGCACTTGGAGAATTACTTAATAAACTTTATGCTCACCTAAACCGCTTACAATTTACTGCATTGTTCTGTAAGGATTTACAAGTGAGATAAATCAATTTGAAATTGGATGAATCTTTGGAATCACCTCGATTTTCTCTTCTATTGCTGTAGATGACATCAGCTTTGAACCTAGACCATTTCTTACATACTCATTTCTAAACTACTCTTAATCCATATCCCATGAGTGAGTTCAAAGGCATTTGTCAAAACAACAAGACGCAGAACCTTAACAAGCATACAATGCTTACCCTGTACTATGTGCTCCTTAAAAGTAGAGGCCCCAAGTTCATATAACCCCTGCTTTGGTTCAGGGACCTGAGGAGGCTCAAGTTCAGACTCAGGCTGCTAGAAGGGGGGAAAAGAAAAGAACATGTCAACCTTGATATGCTAGATAAACGTCAAAATTGTTATTAAAGTACAATGAAAAATGGATTAGTTCCTTTGCTTTCTGAAACTAACTGGTACTTCTAGTTGTTAAAGTGAATTGACCAAAAGTATCAAGGAGTCACTCTTTGTAGTAAGAACTTTGGGCAAGAAATAAAACCCCTTTGACATGCTCTACACCAGTGAGCCATTATTAACACAATGAGTCAGTAACCAGTAAACAGCACCAGATAAGGCAACAAACAAATCAGGAGAAATCAGCTGAATGTCATTTTGTGAACTTGATATTGTGTAAAGTGGAATTCATTTAAAGAACCTTTATGTTCTCTGTATAGCAGCCACAGTGATGGTCTCGTATGCATATCTACAGTGCAGAAAAACATTTAAATCCTCAACATTCAAGTCCGGCCTCATTACATAGATGTTCAAAAGCATGTGGTTTAATTATTATATTGTAACAAATCTCTTAAAGGCGTCACTCAAGCATAGGCATTTTCAGCTTTCATGAAAATATCTGAGCCGGACAGCTTGCACCTCCACACTACAGTAGTGAGCAAAAAATAAATAAATAAATAAAAGGCCTTTCATCCGAACAGACTCCTCACCAAGCAAACTCCTGTAAACACCATTAGCTTGAAACATGAAGTGCCCAACTCAACAATAGTACTTGATAACTTTATATATCCATACCTGTATATCTCTCTCTCTTTCTCTCTATCTGAATCTACTAGGGGGCTTCGCCTCCTGCTCTCTTCACTTGCCAACCCCTAACCGTTACAAAGAGGGGGCGCTGAACGCACCCCAAGGAGAGGCGGTCACTCCTCTGAAAGCCCCTCTTAAAAACTGTGACACAATGGGAAACACAAACAGGTTGTTTTTTTATTTTTACCTCCTCTTTGCTCAAACTGCTGCGCCGCATGATCTGCATCTCGCGTGGCGCTTCAAACATTTAAAAGTCTGTACAGCACCTGTCCTTTTGTCTCACTGCCTTGTCTCTCGTCCCCCAGACATCCTCAAGCACTATGTGATCTCTTTTCGCTGTTGCGTTATTCCACCAAGTAATATTTTCCATTTGTTATCGCTAATGTGATCTTTACTCTTTTTGAGACTTTCGAATTTTCCTACTTCCATTATCTCTAACCTGCTCTGCATGTGTATCACCGGACTTGTTTCTAAAGGTTGTCAGTATGACGTGACCGGTCCATCTTGCGGGACGTGAAAGTGTCTCTCTTCAAAAGATCATGTCTCATCTTGTATCATCACAACATTTTTTTTTTTATAACAGAGATATATCTATATCTACTGTATATGTATATATAATATCCATAATTCAGGTGAAGGCATATCATTTGTCCTAACATTTTTGTAAATCAATTCTTTACCCAGCATTTCTGCATGTTTATTGAAGTGCTACATGAATTGCTCCATTGATAACATCAGCCACCTCTATCACTCCAGCCGTCTTCATTTGTTTGAAGGTTAATCTCTCTTGATTGAGCACAATCTCCAATTCAGGGATTAGCCTTGCTGCACTGCCTTGGGATTTCTCTATTCCGTCACGTCACTCTTGTCATACAGAGGCCAAAATTGATCCAGAAATGTCCACATAAGGGCATTAAAGATCTTAACATTTCTCAACTGGTATGTCACTTAACATGGATGTTATAGAATTAAAAATTTCAACTGATTCCACAAACCTAAACAAGCCTGGCTCTTCTGTAAGGATTTTTTTACGAGCTGTAGACGAATCCAACAGTCGACTGCCATCTTCAATCTGTACAATCTTACTGATCCTGGAGTAAGGACCATCTTAAACATGGAAAGTTTGGAAAAGTTTTACTCCATATTTCTCTGGTTAAGCCAATTCTTCCACCCATCTGCACATTATGCTCTGAATATCTGCTTCTCGGAATTTAATCAACGAAAGGTCTTGTGAACCAAAAGATTAAAAATAAAACACGCATACACAAATACCACGTGTGTCAGTATGATCATAAGCTTACATTGGTTTCTCAAAGTACTACAACATTAGATCATTCACCTACAGCTATGACGACTGTTTGGTAATAAACCATTCCAATTTATTTTACGAGTTACATCATCTTATTTTAGTAATTACTTTCATTAATTACCAAAGTCAAGATCGTCCTTTTGATACGTGTTAGACAGGAGTTGTGCTGCACTGCAGGAGTACACTACTCTGCCATGTTCACAACCAGATGCACACCTTAAGATTTTTTCTTAAGATTTTTGAAACTGTTCACATTTTTTTTTTCCTAAGCTTAGTATGATTTAAGTCTTAACTCCAAAAATAAAATGATTTCTGCGAGATGTTTTACAGCGTTCAGATGTGCTTTATTCCTCAATTCTGTCTTGATTACTGCCGAACAGCAGGTATTGACAGGCCTCTCCCTCCCCTCACAATCCCCAATGAGTCCATCCTCCACTAACGGGACAGTATCTCTAACCTACTCCAGTGTCCTGACCCTATCCTGCCAATTTCTTCTCAAATCTAAGTACATTTATTGGACTGTAGCTCGTGTCTCATTCACATCAGTCCCAGACCTAAATTCTCCTAACTTCAACCCCTCCATCTTTTTAATCCTATTCATGTAACACACAACCATTTCAAATTTAACTCCTTCCCTTCTCTACTGGCCTCGACATATTTCTGTTTCTGGTTAAATAGTGCATTTAAATAATAAGCAGTTATATAACTGTTTTAAATCTTCCAGCAATTTTTATTGTCACCAGTTCCAAGCCTGTGACTTCCCTGCCGGCTATTATTTTCCATGTTATAAATATAATAATGAAATACTGTACGTTTGTGTACGTATTCATCAGTATCACCAGCTGATACCCTCAGATGTACACTGTAAGATAAGCCCCGTATTACACATTCTGATCCTCTCCCTCGTGCCCACACTGGCAGAATTTCAAAGTAGATGTGCTGGCCAGCTCAGCTGCTGAGCTTTGTACCAGGCTCTTTAAGTACGTCTTGCAAATTTGGCAGCCAGCAGTTACTTACAAGTCATTTGTTCCGAGTTGGACAATGCAGCTGGATATGCTTCATTCACTTCTGGCCAGAAGCTAATCCAAATTCACAGCAACATGAAGGTAAGACACCATAACCCACTCCTTACTGCTGTCTGTCATAGAGAGAGCCTCCAACAGCGTCTCCTTTGAAGATGAGGCTCCTTAGTCCAACTTACTGCTCAAGATGTGTCAGAGCCACCGTTCACCTCAGCAGGGCACTTCAACTATAAGATGCCAGTCCATTCAACCATTGAGTTAAGCATTTAGGGACCCACCATCTTATCACAGGCACAAGTTACAATCCATGTGACTGGTGAAGATCCCACCCTGTAAACTCCTATGCATGGATGTCTCTCACTATACACTCTGAAATACTGAAGGTGCACATTTGTGCTTACAGCAGAGTCACAAAGGGCTGCTTATTTTACAAAGCACACACACACTCTAAATTTTCATATATTAAGATGGAAAAAAATGTGTCCAGTAGGAAACAAACAAAGCAAACTGAGAAAGTCTCTTCTGTGAGATCAAGTTACACAGAGAGCAGGCCACACCATTGGACTTGTGCTAAATGTGCGTTCTTGCTAATGAGGACGACGATTGTGTAGAAACACAACCACATTACCCTGCAGATACACGGGGTCTGAAATGTGATTCCAAAGATAATCAACTATAAGCTTCATTAGAACTTTACCTTTTTTTCTTTTTTTTTTACTCATTTTCCTTGATATAAATAACCAGTCTGATCCTGATCAACACCCAAAACTGAAAGAAAAAGCTCACTCACTGGAGGCTCTTCTTTCAAAGTCTTGAGCATCCAGTTTTCAAGTGTCTGTAAGTCACGTGGACCCTGGTATTTCACAGCTTCCTGGTCTGGCCTGAAGAGCTTCAGGCTTCATTTAAAAAAGAAAAACAATAAGGATAAAAGAAAACAAAAAGTTAAAATACAATATGAAACTGCTCCTCACATCAAATGTTATCCAGTGAACAGGTGAAATAATTGAAAAGTTAGGCAGTGTCAAGTAAACCTGTCAACTAAGCATGCAAATAAAATACTAGCATCTCACCTACCACAATATCATTAGTGCAGGGAATTATTTGTTGATGGGGTTCCCCTCTTCGAGGGATGAACAAATTGTTTAAAAAGTGTAACAATGCATAAAAACATTATTTAAGATGATATATTAACAAAACAAGAAAACATACACTTTTTTTCTTTCTTTTTTTTTTTTTTAATTACAGAAAAACACCCCAAAAAAAGGCAAAAATAAATAAAGCATTCACAAAGGGTATGTCCACTAAGACGACTTTCTATTCAGGCACACTTTCAAACTTGTAGTAATAAGTAAGAGGTCAGAACATCTGAACAGTTTCCATGAAAATCGGGCCGGTTTGAATTCCATAAATGCCAGAAGGGACTTTACTCCATTGGGCCCTTCAGCAAGGCCCTTAACCGCCATCCTGGGTATGGCGCTGTACTCGGGTCCCAATCCAAAGTGGTTCATTGTGTGGTGGCTGTGACAACGTGCTATCAGCGTAAGCTCCCAACTTCCTCCTCCAAGGCATTCAGCGCAACATGTTTGCCAATCCTAACCACCTAATCTCTCTAAAATAATATCAGTCAAGGTCTGAAGGTCCTCAAAGTCCTACTGTCCACCACACGACTTGGTCACTTATTCCATGTCTGTAAGACTGCAGGAGGAAAAAACCAACTGTTTGTGTGCGATCTCCCCTTGACAAGTGTCCACCTGTGTCCCCGTGTTCTTGTTGAAGAATTTATTTTAAAAATAACAGCAGCCTAAACCAACTGTACTAATTCCCTTTGTAACTTAAACCACTTCAGTCTTGCCATCTCTTACTCTTCTTTAGCTTAAACTCCTTCAGTCTCTGCACAAAACCCATACTTGCAATCCTGGAGTCAGCCTACTGTAGTCAGTCGCTCTTCTCTGGCCTCTCTCTACTGCTGCTACGTCGTTTCTGAAGCTTGCATGCTGTATACAGTAGAACCTCTGGTCACAAACATTTCGAAACACGTACAAATCGGGTTACAATCAAAAAGTTTGGCAAAATTTTGTATCTGTTCATGTCCAAACGCTCTGGTGGCAAACAAAAACACTGGCGGCCAGTTTCCCTAAATGCGTTCGTATGTGCCAATGATTTCCCATTCTCTTGTTTGCGTATACAGGGCCTAACAAAGCAGCTGATGTTGCAAAAGGAGTTACAATGTTAACCAAGCAGAGGCCTCAAGTGCTGGAAGAGGTGGAAAAACTGTTTAGCGTGGCTGAACAAGAAGCACCTTGCATGGGATAGCTAGCGTAAGAGCGGCAATCATATGCAAGAAAGCCAGGAAGATTAATGGTGATTCGATGAAAAAAAAATCCTTCTTCGAGTGGAGAAGGTGAGGAATTTAAAGCCAGTAGAGGATGGTTTGAAAAGTTTTATAAGAGAAGTGGCATTTAGTTCCCCCCCCGTGTTTAAAACAAAAAAAAAAATGTGTTTACAGCGAGCTGTTCATAAGCGTCTAGCGCCAACTCTTACAAGGCTAGTTTTCTCCGCTGTTCAAGGTTTTCCTTGTGCAGTACGTGCTGAAGCAGGGAGACCACCACTACAGGGCTGTCAGCTGGGAAGGGCCTTTATCTTCAATCCATGCTTTCTCAAATTGGTTTTATTCTGTGGTTTCTGTTTTAAGTGCTGGATGTGCTGCCAGTTTTTACGTCGATTGTCTTTGATAGTTTTGCATTTTACATTAGTTTGTCTGGCATCCAGTCTTTCATATTCAACCAATTCCAGAAAACCAACTTAACGTTGCAGGCTTTCCGTGGAAAGAGTTCATTTGTAAGAGGAGTGTCGTTTGTCAGTCTTTGCATTAAAATGTTTGGACTGTAAATGTGACCAGCTGAACAAACTGATGTCTGCTTGACTGTCAACTTTACCATTTAGTAACTAATGTTTGAATATCACTTCAAAACAAGAATTCAATTTAAACAACTGAAAAAAAAAACACACCCAGCCCTAACATTCACTTCATAATAGGCTGCCACAATATTGTTAATAAATATCTGCACCGGGGGTCCTCAACGTTGGTCCTGGGGGCCCACTAGGGCTGCAGGTTTTTGCTCCAACCAGCTCCTGTTTTCAGTTGGACTCCTGGGCTAATTAAGTGAACTGTTATTTGCCAGATTCTGTGTTTAGGGAAAAATGTAGAAATTAGAAAACTGAGCTTGTTTAAAAAAAATATTAAAATGAACCAAGCAGTTATACGGGAAGAAAATATTTTTTTTCTTTAACAATATTTTCATTCTTTTTTTCCAGGGTGTTTTAGTTGTTTAATCAATTACGTATTCTCTAATTAGTGGGTCTGACTCTAAAGTAGTTGCCGCCTTTGATTATTCAGTGTTTGCCTGGGGGTCTGCTCTGCTAGGTATCATTAAGATACAATGAAGGGGGCAAACTGCACAGAGAAAAAGGGCAAAATAGAATAAAAGCGACAAAAGAGAGTTAAGCATTTAAATCTCTAGCAAAAATGGAATCAGACAGACAGACAAGACTCGACTCACTCATCACAAAATCCCCCAAACCATGAGGACTTGGGAATTGAAATTTGGAATGTAGGTTACCCTTGTCCCATAGGTGCTCGCTAAGAAACGGTTTAAAAAACTGTGGTCCAAGCGCCAAATTTCTTATAGTTTTTTAGACCCATCTGTCTGTCTGCTTTTCACGAGAGAACAACTTCACGGATTTAGATTGTGTTTTTTTTTTCTATAATTTGCTTTAACATTCCATTGATTTTGCGACTTTCTCATCGGGATAAGTGTCAGAGTTCGCTGGTGGTACTGATTTATTAGCATGGAGACTCATCGGGCTGCAGGGCCCTCATCACTCACGCATCTGCCTTGGGGTGTAACCTTAACTGCGCTCAGTTAGCAAATGAGAGAACTACTTCACGGATTTAGATCTTTTTTTTCTCTACATTTTGCTTGAACATTCCGGTTGATTTTGTGACTTCTCTTATTGCTTTAAGAATCACAGTTCACTTGCAGGAGCGATATACTGTATTCACGCTAATCCAAGATGGAGGCTGCGGGCCGAAGGGAGGGGAAAGAATGACGTCAAGAGTAGGGAGCCGGGCAGGACCCTCCTCACTGTCCTGTTTCACTAATATGTGGGCAAAGCCATGGGGGTGGCTAGTGTCTTATAAACGTAAAAATCATGCTGTGGTGCTTTCTTAATGTAGAATAAGAGAAAAAATAGCAGCTCATCAAATGTTGTCACCTATTATGAACCTGGTTGGAACAAAAACCTGCAGCTACAGGGGGTCCCTAGGACTGGGGTTGAGAGCCCCTGATCTACACAATACCTAAAAGCCAGATTACTGCAAGGCCTACCCACTGATTTCAATGACAGGGGAAACACGAAGCACAAACTGCAGTGCACACTCATTATAGCGCCTTGTTAAGATTGTATCGCCTTCAGACCACGGCAGAAAGGTCCATCAATGTCACAAGATGGCTAATGCTGTTCTGATGCACTAACCTCATACAGCAGCTAAACGGTCACCTTCAGGTTTTCATTCTGAGTTAGTTGTAGTGATTTCATATTTAACAGGAAGAGATCTGAAAACATTTCTTTACTGAAACATTTGCATTTCAATACATGACTTAAAAATGTAAATTCTAGGCTGATTAAGATATAAATCAAACATGTAGCAGCGTACGAGTACGAGGCTGGAGGGGTTTTACTGCATTATCACCAGCTATGCACACACAGTGTCTCCATTTTAATGACAGTCATTTTGACAGATTGATTCCTGTACCACAGTAAGGTGCTTAAAACAGAAAATGTAACAATATTATATTTTAAAAGAATTAGAATTTGCAAGACATACGCAAAGTGTCCTCACTTCCTGGATGAATTTTTCCAAAAAAAAAAAAAAACTTTTTTCAAAAGATTAAATAATAATAATCCTTCTTAAGCTGCTGAAGAAAAATTAAGCTGGAGTGAAAGGCCACTTGAGAGCAGTTTTAATATAAACCACAGTAGATTCTGCTCCATGCGCACCAGTGAGGTGGAGTTTCATCCTGGGAATTCTGGTTTCCTCCCTTACACCCAAGACCTGCTGACTTAAACGTGAGCCATTGTGAGGGAGCACTGGGATTGCTGCCATTCCCTCCATGGAGAGATCTGCACACCACTTTGTAGGTTATATCCTCCATCGGGGCCAGCTTAATGCACAAGCTCACACCCAGGGGTCTAAGAGTGTGTGTGTTGTGGGGGACATCTGGCTAAAACAAATTCAAAATTAAAAACACACACACGACAACGGTTAGGTTTTGTAAAGCACGGGGCTTTCAAGAGAGTATTCAGACCCCTTCACTTTTTATACTTTTGCAGGACAATTAGATTGACCACCGCCCCCCCATCAAACAACATTCAACACCCCAGAATTACAAAGCAAAAATAGGATTTGAGAAATGTTTGCAAATGTATGAATAATAAACACACATCCAGTTGGCGCACACATTCATATCCTTGGCTCTGACTTGGGGGGATTCTATTTATTCTACTGATCCCCACTGTGAAGTCCGGAGTCCACCTGTGGTCAGTTTGAATGACAAGGTCGTGTCATGGCATGGATCTGTGGAAGGCTACAAGAGCACACAATTCTTCAGCTGAAGAACATCCACGACTCTTCTCAGAACTTGCTGCTCAGCCAAGCTGTTCAATTGTGGGAGAAGAGCTTCGGTAAGAGAGGTGATCAAAATACCTGACAGTCACTCGGAGTTGAGCTCCATAAAACCCGAGTAGAGAGGAGAAACTTCCAGAACAACCTGCGTCACTGCAACGCTTTGCTGATCTGGCCTTAATGGCTGAGTGGCCCGACAGAATCATCTCTTTAGTAAGGCGCACGTGAAAGTTGCCAGATGGCACCTAAAGGACTAGAGGGCTGTGAGAAATGAGACTCTCTGGTCCAGTGAGGCCAACATTGGACTGGCTGAGCTCAGCTCTAGATGTCACATCTTAAATAAATGAATATAAAAGTTTTTAGCATGAGACTGCAACACAACAAAATATTAAAAAGCAAAGGGGTCTCGATACCTTTTGAATGCAGTGCATTTCAAGTGCTTACAATAAAATAAAAATGGTGTTTTTTTTGGTATGTTAAAGTCTAGAACGTGATGACAGGACAGGGGACCTGAAGTGGCTCGACTCTTCCGTAGACGCACAGGTAGCAGCAGCAGGTTGTGCTCCAGTAGTAACCTTGCTGCTTCAACAGTTTCATCCTGCCATCTTATAGAAAATGCTTTTTACCTTCCATACTGCATTTGTAATTACAGTACAGACTTGTTGGGCCCATAAGGGGACGCAGGCATAATAAGAACAGATACAACTAAAGTTTAAAAAACAGCGTAGTATTTGTTTACAGCGGTGTTGACATGTCTTCAGGGTAGTATGCATGAATGAACAACCAAACGGTGGTTTTGATAGATTATACCATCATCCACAAGTATATACACCACAAGGGGCACACACAAGTAGCACGGGACGGTGGCATAAGCACTCTAGAGAACGGGACAAATAAAAAGATCACACTCAGAATTTAGAAGATGTTGTAGAAGAGAACCCGACACAAACCCACCAGGCCCAACCACTAAGAGTCACCTAGGATTGCAGGCGATGTTACCAGAGGTAGTCAGTCGGGCACATCTACACTTCCACAAAAACTGGTGCATTACTTTACTGGTCTTTCTGTAGATTTTCACCTTGCCGTCACCCTAAAAGAGGTCTCGTCCTCTATATTCTATTAGTAACGAGCTCTTTTCCACCCGTTTGACAGACTAACTCCTGTATATTACAACACACTCGGCTCTACCGTTTAACTTGCTGACGCCAATCACTGGCTTGCTCTCTTCACAAAAGCACAGTCAGCTGTACACAGGAACGCCAGGCCAGGAGTCAAACGCAGCCTCCAGGTGTTAAAGGCAGCACTGTGCCAGTTTTCCAGCACTGACGTATACATATTGGACTAACTGCCATCTCTAAACAGGCATGGCAATGGCGAGTGGGGGTGTGTGCCCAGCGATGCAATGGCACTGCAGTGGTTTGCTGCCTTGGATCTGCAAAGATGGGTTCAAGGATCCCACAGTACCTACAGAGGAAAAACTGGGAACAGTGGGTTGGGAGGGAATGAAGGAGCAGCTTATGATGCTTCATTCTCATCTGTTTTTAAGTCTTATTAATATTTTCAGCAAGTTCAAGTTTTCCTCACAAGCTTTACTATTTCTAACAGCTATGCTTCTCTTCGGCCAGTGTCTTTACTACCAATTGGTGAGTTGTTTCATACTTTATGGAAATTATTAGATTGTGGACTTTACTAAATGCTGATTCTGCTATTGCTCTACTTTTCTTTCAGTCTGTTTTTTAAAAACTCTGCTTTGTGTGTCATGGCAGCTGAAGACGACAGAAAAGGCTAAACTCAACCAAACCACCAATAGACACAAACAAGTCTTCTACTTCTGATCGAACAAAGGAAAGAACACGCGACTAAAATAACACTTCAGCATGTACTGCTCATTCCCTTCCATTTCCTCTGGTGTCCTCAGCAGCAGATTCACTATTTTGTGGAAAGAACTTTGAAGGATCCACTTATCAACGCCTTAGAGACCTGGATAACATCTCCAGACGGAGACTAAACAGAGCAGTGCACCATATAGTCGGAGCAGGATGTCCCTTCATCTCTGTTCAACACATTTTCTACTATAAACCAACACTGCATCTGCCCGAGTTGTTTCACTTAGACGACAACAACGCTGCACCAACACAAACCCCTGAATCCTTTCCAGAGGTTGCGCCTCCCATCTTGTATTCATAATTCGGATGCCTTCTTCCTACATGCAGCACTTTCCACCTCTTATTTGTACCCTTTGTCTTCGGTGTAGTTAACAGCTTGAGATCTGCTTATGTAGTTTACCTCTGATGCCAGGAGTTTGGGCTACGGCATCAAAGGCTTTGTGAAAGTCTCAGTCAGTTCTCTCATATGCTTTGCTTTTATTCACCACTCCAGTGGCCCACTCAAAAAAAGTCTAACAAACTGGTTTGGCAGCATCTCCCTCTCACACGGTAAATAAGGGTTTGTTGTATTTGAGATACTTCACAAATACACTTCTTACTGTAGTCGGTCCATTAGCCAACGTTCAGTTTTTTATTTTGTGTGAGACTCAAGTTCACAGGAAAACGCAATTACAAACTTTGAAAATTAATCACTGCAAATCAAGGCAGCTTTTATAAGTAGCAGGATGT
This sequence comes from Polypterus senegalus, assembly GCF_016835505.1. Classification (NCBI taxonomy): domain Eukaryota; kingdom Metazoa; phylum Chordata; class Cladistia; order Polypteriformes; family Polypteridae; genus Polypterus; species Polypterus senegalus. The sequence goes on along the minus strand of NC_053158.1, from coordinate 207,780,988 downwards.
TTAAAAAGCTTATTACCGTAATTTACAAATAATTTGTTTTTCAAGTAGCCTATAACTGTAACAAATAAAACAATATTAAAAACTCAATAGATAAAGTGTACATGACAATAAAATGTAAATCCCACTTATGTGCTGAGAATTGAGTCAACATGCCAAAATGCATCTCCAAATGGTCTTCACAGCATTTATTTCTAAGGTAGGTCTGTCAACCTGAAAGAAATCTGGCTGCCCACTTTATTTCTTCACCACATTCTGCTTTCAAGCTTCCTAAATGCCAATTTTGCCAACAGATTTTGCCTCTCCCCTCACTAGAACAACTACATAGTGCCTGTTGTCTCAGGAACATCAAGAAAATCCTTCAGGACCCATCACACCCAGGACATGCGTTGTTTGAACACCTGCCTTCAGGCAGACGTTTCAGACCCATAAAGACTAAGACAACTAGACTGAGAAACAGTTTCTACCCTTCAGCCATCACCATGCTGAACGCTGCTAAATGCTCATGTCGGACCGAGTGCACCTTCATGTTCACAATACACCTCCAAGACAACATCGGCTAAGGGACAAGTGCAATATGACGTATGTGTGAATGAAAAAACAGTGTTTGGCTGTTATAGACTATTGTCTCGATATATTTATTTTAGTTTTTATCTTGAGTGATTGTTTTTTTTTTTTTATTTTGCATTGGAAAATTGCACATAAATTTTGTTGTACGATGTCACATTGCTACAATGACAAAGATTTTGATTGATTTGTGGTTTAAAAACTTACACTACTTGTATACTTTAGGGAGTACTGTTTACATGTTATAACACCACACAAGTTAAACTGCATCGCGTCGTAAATGTGTTGCTTAAAATCATGCTGCACGCAGTTCTACAAGCTCATGAACGTCTGCCCTACAGCACAGATACACCCATGTGGCACACAAGTACAAGAACCAGTGCAGCAGGGGGAAAAAAAAATCAACAGCGACTTCACAGACGGCAGGATGCAATGATGCAAAGACACCATAGGCCAGCTAGCTCTTATTACAATTGTCATCTAATAGAAGTGTCGTTCTCAAAAATGTACTGAAACAACTATATATCTCTCTCTCTCTATATATCTATCTATATATATATCTATATATATCGATATCTATATCTATCTATCTCTATATCTATCTATCTCTATATCTATCTATCTCTATATCTATCTATCTCTATATCTATCTATATATATAAAAATAAATCAAACATTTGTGACACTGGCTTGTCACCACCCATTCCAGCATAAACCAGTTAGAAAATGAATGGGTAAGAATCCTCTTACAGTTGCAAAATTACCTTCAGTCATCAGTGCTTTGTAATTAATTTACGGGGGAGTAAATGGTAACATTAATTTTATTTTTTTCATTTTTATTACTATTTAATTTAATATTGTTTCTTTGTATCAGTATACTGCTGCTGGATTATGTGAATTTCCCCTTGGGATTAATAAAGTATCTATCTATCTATCTGAACCTGAAAACATCAAATTAATTGGAGTCATTTTTCACAACAGTATCTAAGCACTGAATCAAGTGTGTGTGTGTGTGTGTATACTCCTCCTGTGCCAGTGGGCTGCAAAACCCCTCCCAGAAAACATCTGTGCACATATCGGCACACTCTTAACCTAACAAACATGTCGACATCTTCAAGCGCACAGTTTTAAAATGACATTCAAGGCACGTCCTTGTATTACAGATGGAATCTCCAACATATGCAAACTCAAAGCAGGCTGCATACATTCAACAAGAACTGCATGCATTTCCAAAGCTTACAGGGAGAGGACTTGCAAAAGGCAGGAACCATCACTGACAGGTCGTGCCAGCACAAAGTCACAAACATACCCACACTCGTGGCACCTTCACTATGTATGAACCAGCGATGGCGGGCGTCAGTCTGTCACACTATAAGACGTGTGCTAATCCAACCAGCATAAACAGAGAAAGAACTTAGAAAACGTCACTCCTTGGAATCAAAGCTGAGCCCCTGGAACGGCGAGGCTGAAGCACTGCCTACTGCACCACCTTGTCAGTCGGATTCAAAAGACTGGGTGCTCTACAACAACTAAAACTAAATTTGTACAAAATCTACACGTGGGCAAGGCCACCAGCTGCCTGCATGCAAGCAAAGCTTTTGTAAGATAACAATCACCTTTTTTGTGTTTAGTCGAGAACAAGCCTCTGTGGCAACAAGCAGATTCTAATACCAGCGAGATGCCAGTCCATGACAGGGTGACAGGCCAGACACTCCTTCCCTTGGACTTTTAACTGGAACATACTGGAATGTTCCCCACCTAACAAGTGCTGTGAACACACTCTCCAGCAACATCAGCAGTTTCTAACACACACATGACAAAGGCAGAATAAAGTGTGTTTTGATTGATGTGGCATATCAAAAAAATATTAAAACACAATGTTAGTTCAGATAAATTATCCAGATCTCCTCCCCAAGGATAAGCAGGATTTAAAGGCAGTGATTTTATGGTGCCGTGGGGCACGACAGTTGGACGTGTCAGTAAGAATTTCACACAGGCCGATTCTAGAACTTCTTGCAGCTGCTAACTTGCTGTTAGGTTTGCACTCTGACAGCATCAGACCCGAGGCGGATTATTCATAACAGTAATAAGAACATCTTTTCTTTTTCTTTCCTCTTAAAACATCACATAATCATTCTTGAAAAACCGAGTACCTCAGACTCCTAAGTCAGCTTCCCAGAGCTCAGCTGGGTGTTGCATTGCTTTCACATTTGGGGCATTTCTGCACCATTTTATCTAGAAGGCTGCTCCATGCTAAATAAACACAGACTTTACTTTAATTCCCAAATGTTCTCCTATCCACCTTGACGTCTTTTACACGAAAGCTCCACACTCCGAGGGGAAGCAGTGCCCTCTTTTCAGTACTGGAGTGCAATACGATTAGCTGCAGCTTCACTCTGCTATCATGAGTGCACATCCGTGTTTGGTGAAACCGGAGGCTTTGCTGCTTTAAAGAGGGCAATTAAAATAATTTAAGGCTTTTCACGTTGGCTCTTCTGTCACCTCGCCTGATGAAGGGGCCTTTGTTGCCTCGAAAGCTTGCATTTGTAATCTACAGGGTGGGCCATTTATATGGATACACCTTAATAAAATGGGAATGGTTGGTGATATTAACTTCCTGTTTGTGGCACATTAGTATATCTGAGGGGGGAAACTTTTCAAGATGAGTGGTGACCATGATGGCCATTTGGAAGTCGGCCATTTTGGATCCAACTTTTGTTTTTTCAATAGGAAGAGGGTCATGTGACACATCCAACTTATTGGGAATTTCACAAGAAAAACAATGGTGTGCTTGGTTTTAACGTAACTTTATTCTTTCATGAGTTTTTTTACAAGTTTCTCTTTGTTTACAGCCATTGACATGTCGCAGAGGTTAACACGTGAGGAGCGGATAGAAATTGTGTTGATGTCTGGTGAACGCAGTAACCGGGTCATTGCAGCAGATTTCAATGCAAGACACCCTACGAGACCACCCATCTCCCATGCTACAGTTAGCAAACTGCTTGCTAAGTTTCGTGAAACTGGTTCAGTGTTGGATTTGCCAAAATGTGGACGTATGAAAACTGTCACTAATGAAGAAACATCAGTGGCTGTCCTAGCTTCATTCAGCAAGAGCCCACAGCGTAGCACTCGCCGCATGTCACTGGAGAGTGGCATTAGTCGAACATCCCTCGGGCGGATATTAGCTACTCACAAATGGCACCTTTACAAACTCCAGCTACTGCAGCATCTCATCGTGGATGACCCAGATCGCCGCACTGAATTTGCAGAATGGGCAAAACAAAATTGGAACAGGACCCTCAGTTTACGAGAAGATTTTGTTCAGTGATGAGTGAAGTTAACAAACAAAACCACCGCTAGTGGTCTGACACTAACCCTCCAAGACTGTTGGAACAAAAAAATTGATGGTATGGTGTGGTACAAAGATAGTGGGGCCATTCTTCATCAATGGAGACCTCAAGGCCACTGGATATGTGAAATTGCTACATGATGATGTGTTTCCCTCTTTATGCACTGAAGCTGGCACGTTCCCTGAGTTTTTCCAGCAAGATGGTGCACCACCACATTATGGGTGTCAGGTCCGAGCATTCCTAGATGAACAGTTTCCTGGAAAGTGGATTGGTCGTCGTGGGCCAGTTGAATGGCCCCCAAGGTCTCCCGATCTGACTGCCTTAGACTTATCTTTGGCAATTGTCTATGCTGTGAAGATACGAGATGTGCAGCACCTGAAACTACGGATACTGGAAGCCTGTGCTAGCATTTCTACTGCGGTGTTGCTATCAGTGTGTGAAGAGTGGGAGAAGACAATCCAACACAATGGGCAGCACATTGAACACATTTTATAAGTGGTCAGAAACTTGTAAATAACTCATGAAAGAATAAAGTTACGTTAAAACCAAGCACACCATTGTTTTTCTTGTGAAATTCCCAATAAGTCGGATGTGTCACATGACCCTCTTCCTATTGAAAAAACAAAAGTTGGATCCAAAATGGCCGACTTCAAAATGGCCACCATGGTCACCACTCATCTTGAAAAGTTTTCCCCCTCACATATACTAATGTGCCACAATCAGGAAGTTAATATGACCAACCATTCCCATTTTATTAAGGTGTATCCATATAAATGGCCCACCCTGTATTTAGTTAGCCAATAAAAGGTGTCATTTCACCCTACTTTCTCCTGTATCGATCTATGGCTAACACGGTACAACACTCTAATACTGGCCAGTCGTGAGCTGCTTGCAGAGACACCTTTTTAATTTACCAATAATGGCTTCACTTATCAAAGAAAATGTCTGGTGTAAATAAATAAAAGGCGAGATACAATTATGAGCAAACAAGAACGGCTTCAAACCCACCACACACACTTGTGTCTTTCACACTTCTATACACAACTTTTGTCAAAGCCAACAAAACACGCATTAAAAAACTGCTCCTGGCTGAAGTGCATGGAACTTTTATAAAGGTTTACAAAAATATAATCACTTCTGTCACCGTGATGCACATAAAGTGCATGTGTGCAAATGTCACTGAAAAAACACACATAATCAACCGAGAACTGTTTTTGCTATCAGACGTAATTTATACAAAGACTGGCAACCTTTCCCGATCTCAAACGCTTCTGAACAAAAGCCCATCATTGTTCTTGAAGGTGATCTCTTTGTTTTCGCGCTGCCTAGTGCCTGTTTTGTTTGTGTCACTGATGGTACTTTCCTGGCACTTTCCACGTTGCTTCCTCTGCTCTGACAATAGCGCTCTGAAAACACTTGGAACTTTACCTTTAGATCTTTAGAAGGCCGATTATACAACAGACAACAAAAGATTACATTCACACAAACTGTGCCCAAAAGAGACGAGATTTCAGACAAAAACGGCAACACAAATTTAAAAGGGACAAAAGTGGTTTAAAGATGGCTACTGGATAAGAGCCCAGGTTGTTATTGAAAGTTTTTTAAATTTATTTTCTGGTGTAAAGAATGTTGCTTATACAACATTTTCTATGCCATGGTGTGCTGGGCTAGTGATATCACTTCAGGAGAAGACCTCCGAATCAACAAGCTAATGTTATGGGGGGCACTCGGGGACCCCCTGGAGTTCATAGCAAAGGAGGGAATGAAAACAAAACCGAGTGCCATTATGAGCAAAGCTGCACATCCACTCTGTGGCACACCAACACTGAGGACTTTCAGGCAATGAGAGAGATGTTACGGGGGCTCCTTCATACCAACAGCAATACACCAATACTGTACAGTGCCATTCCGGTGCGTGTTCAGACCATAGTGTGGATAAGATATTTAGCTATCTATATTTATTAATTTAAAGTTCTACTTCTTTGCAATTGTGTTACTCTTTCTTTCTTCTTTTTCAAAACCCGTTCCAAAGCAGTCACATGTTTCAGCACCTTCAAAGCAAGTCCAGACAAGCCATGTTTAATCACTTCTCCTAGTTGGGAGCAAAATGCAAATGTAGTGTCTGGCGCCTCCAGCACCTGCACTTTAGCATTCACTTACAACTTGTCATGGATTACTTATTCTTCTAAAATAATTGACAGAAATATTAAGTCTACTTACGTTGGATACCCTCGGACTCCCTGCTGAGAGCAAAGAGTTGTGTCTTGGGTGCAGTCCACCTTGACCACATACGCAGGAGGGTCTTCCATATTGTTATACTTGTCTGCCATCTCATTCCACGTACCCTGAAGCCTCTGACAATGTCCACACCTTGTAAAGCAAACTCAAAGTTAGCAACAAAAAGCACAAACAGTTAGAAATCCAGCCATGATTAGATAGAGCGACTTGAACGAGGAAACACATTAAGAAACATGGATTCAGTTCTGTATTTTATAATAGAATAAATGAGACTGACCCACAGAAACAGCACAGTGTGGGATTTGGGGATAATTTGGTGACTAAACCTCTAACCTTTACTAACACCCCCCAGTTAAAGTTGGCTAATTCAAAAGGGCGGTGGTGTGGCTGGCTGGACTGTTATCAGATCGTCAGATTGTTAAAACAGTCATAAAACATGTGAACCTTGCACAACATACGGCTCAGCCTGTGGGCATATAAAGCAAAAAATGAAAGAATTTCCTCTTCCGGAATACAAGTTTCAAATGGCTACTAACCAAATTAAGAGAAGAAACGCACACACAAGGCACAAATTCCTGCATGGCATAATATTTTATTTCTGAAAAGCTTAACAGCAGCCTGGGTAAAGCTGCAGACTCGAAAACAAAACCCAGCTGGCACAAAGAGGCACAAGGACCAAGCCTGGGTGGCCCTATTGAAGAGACATCCTACTGCATCTTCGAACCCTTGCCATCCAACAGTGAGGTACATAAGCTGGCACTATTGCTCTGCAGAGATTGTTATACCAACTGCTTCAGATTTCTAACTCAAGCTTTCCTGAAGCTGAAAAAAATAAAATCAATTTAAATACGCCAATCATGCAGCTATTTATCTGAGGACATGCTGATCAGTTGAATAATACAGAAAAAGACATCCAAGTAATGTAATTAAGAATATTTATATCACAATGTGTGAAGCAGCAAGTAAAATAAATTGCTGCGGGCCACAAACTGACAACGATTTAAACAGCTTTACTGAAACAGCAGCCTCCTGCTCAGATACCAGAGACAAGTCCACGTGTCTTTGGTCTGCAGGGGTCTAAATAAAGACTCTGGAAATCCTGTCTTATGTGCAGGTAGCAATTGTTGACAATAATGTTTGAGAACTTCTGCTTTTCTGCTCATTTTTTTTAATTAAATCCTTTATTGTAACCGAGTGCTGTGGGGAGCATCATGCGCAAGACGGGGCGCCAGACCATCACAGGGCGCACACTCGGGCCGGGACAGCCCTTTGGATTTCGATGGCAGTACGAGGAGCTCCAGTGGTGTGACATGGCACTTGATACACCGGGGCCCTTGGGACTGGGCAAAGGTTCGCAACAGGACTCGCGAAAAGTTTTAGGGCAGCGTTCTGCCCGAGTGTCCCGTCTTGTGTCCAGACTCTGCTGACTCGATTGCCGGTAGCCATTCGGAAGTGAGAGCCATCAAAGGACTCCGCTTCCAGCGTTCGGCATGACCGCCAGTTCGTAGGCAGCAAAGTGGACAGACCTCTGCTAAATTCCGCCCTACGGAATCACAACGACGGGAGCCAAGGCAGACTTTCAGAGGCGGCGGTGCCCACTGCACTCATCCTATTTCACTGGACCCTCGAGCCGCGTCACACACTGCCACGTCAGCACCGCGCCGCGCCGAGCGCCTCTCCTCCCGCCCTCCTTTTCCTAGCACCGGGGCGGAGGGGTCAGACCCTCGTGACAATTCCCAAATGCCTTTTTATTCGTAGACGTGCAGGATTCGTAAAATAACAAAAGCATTCAAACTTTTTTTCCAATAATTACAGATTAGACAGTTGGTCACAGTTCGCACGCTGCGCACCTAAAGCTACTACAGGAGGGCAGACCGGGAAGCCCCGCCAGCAACTCACCAAGGGGCGAAGAACATGACGAAGTGCGGACTGGTCTTGACGGCGTGGGTGAACATATCCTCCGTGTACAGGTGCTTGGCGTGCTCGTCCTCCCCATTCTCCTCCGCGACGCACAGCAGCACGGAGCAGCAGGCGAAGGTCAGGAGCCGGGCGATAAGGCGGCGTGCAGACGGAGCAGACATGGCTTGAGCGGAGACCGGAGGAGCGAGCGGGATGAACAACTCGAGCGCCGGCCTTTACTCGCGCGCGCGCCTTCCCCGCGGGCTTTTAATGCGCGCGACCTTAACGATGCCGTAAAGCATTGTCTACTGCCGCGAAGCGCGACGGACGGACGGAGTCGAGGCTGCGTCTACAGCGCATTAAGTTCGGTCAATTGAATCATCGGCATGCGCGTTTTATATAGCGCCTTTGACTGCCTCCCGCTAGACACTTGTTCAAATCGAGATTTTTGTTATGTGCACGTATTGTAGAGCAAAGAAATTAGTACCTGCATATCTTCTCAGTTGCCAAAACGACGATACACTCAAATATGAATAAGTTTACTTCGCAAGCAGCATATCGAGTATACATATAAACACATTATGTGCGTTATGCATTTGCAAGTATAATATATTTCACATACTGGTATGTTACAGACAGAAAGAAAGACAGAGAAATAAATGGATAACAAAATGGGAAACTTATCATTACACAGAAACTGAAGAAATACACAAAATAACCTCAAACACAAGAATTACAGAAAAAAAAGAAAAAAGGCACTATAAAAATATATTGATATAGGTATGAAGGAGACAAGTAGCATCTATAGCGCCTTTCATATCTATCTATCTATCATATAGCGCCTTTCACTCTATCTATCTATCTATCATATAGCGCCTTTCACTCTATCTATCTATCTATTATATAGTGCCTTCCTATCTATCTATCTATCTATCTATCTATCTATCTATTATATAGTGCCTTTCACTTATCTATCTATCTATCTATCTATCTATCTATCTATCTATCTATCTATTATATAGTGCCTTTCACTCTATCTATCTATCTATCTATCTATCTATCTATCTATCTATCTATTATATAGTGCCTTTCACTCTATCTATCTATCTATCTATCTATCTATCTATCTATCTATCTATCTATCTATCTATTATATAGTGCCTTTCACTCTATCTATCTATCTATCTATCTATCTATCTATCTATCTATCTATCTATCTATTATATAGTGCCTTTCAACTATCTATCTATCTATCTATCTATCTATCTATCTATCTATCTATCTATCTATCTATTATATAGTGCCTTTCACTCTATCTATCTATCTATCTATCTATCTATCTATCTATATAGTGCCTTTCACTCTATCTATCTATCTATCTATCTATTATATAGTGCCTTTCACTCTATCTATCTATCTATCTATCTATCTATCTATCTATCTATCTATCTATCTATCTAACTATCTATCTATCTATTATATAGTGCCTTTCACTCTATCTATCTATCTATCTAACTATCTATCTATCTATCTATCATATAGTGCCTTTCACTCTGTCTATTGTGAACGCTGGCCCCAGCACAGACAGACGGACGACATATTTTGCTTCCACACACTGTTTAATATATACACTATTTACAGTAAAGTCAAACGTCACGTGCACTCACGATACCCCAGTGCCTCTCGCACTGAATCCCCCAAAAGTCCAGGGCCCACAATCACTGTGCCTTTCCTCTGGCCGCCTCCTGTCCTCTCTCCAGCTCCGTCTTCTGCCTCCCGACTTCCACCCCTGACTGGAGGGAGGCGGCCCCTTAAATAATGCCCCGGATGAACCCCAGGTGTTTCCGGCCTCTTCTCCTTAGCCACGCCCTGTACCCGAGGCCCCCTGCCTAACCAGGACGGATGCCCCCACTCAGTCTGGAGGAGGTACACGCCCTCCTCCGGTCTTCCAAGGCGTCCCGGCCGGGCTCCATCCCCGGCCAAAGACCACACAGGGTAAACCGGCATCGGGGCGCCGCCTGGCGGTGACCACGGGTCCCTACAGGGCTGGGCTTCCAAGCCCTGCACCCGTGGTCCCTGATATAACCAGGACGGACGCCCCCTCGCAGTCTGGAGGAGGCACAAGCCCTCCTCTCCTCCTCCTGGGCGTCTAATGATTATTATAGTTTTGTCTTTTTTAGTCGTTTTCATTTTATTTCTGATCTTACTTGGAAATTCAGTTTAGCTTTAGTTTTTCTTCTTTTTGTATTTTTAATTTAGCTTTTATTTCACAAAGACCCTTTTATTTTATTTGTGTATCTTTAGTTTCACTTGTAGTTTTAGTCATCATGATTTGGTTTCAGAGCGGCTATGGAGTTTCGTTTTGTGTCTCAATCACACAGAGCTGTTAATGAGTTGGATTTGAGTTTAATGTTACTGGACGTTTGCTCCACCACCTGGTTTACTGTCTGGTTTTGTTTTTGTCTGATGAAGAGCAGCCTAATCCACACCTGATGCTAAATATGAAAACTTTTATACAATTTTATAATTTTTAACTTATTTTCTATGTCATTTGTGCTGAACAAATCTGTGCTGACTGTTGACACGTTTCATCGACTGGCTGCAAAAATGGAAGATTAAGATTTTTAAAAGTAAAGGAAAATAAGGAGGACTTTTACAAGAAAGTGCCGGAGATTTTCGTGGAGAAGGATAAGCGCATATACAGTATATATATTTATATATATAAGCCAAATCCCACTGACTCACTCATCACGAAATCTCCCGAACCAGGAGGACTTGGGACTTGAAATTTGAAATGTACGTTGCCCTCGGCCCATAGGTGCTTGCTAAGAAATGATTTTAAAAATTTTGTAGTCTAAGCAGAAAATTTCATATAGTTTTTTTAGACCCTGTTGTGTTGTGAGATTTTGCATGTAACTTGATAAATGTTTTGTATGTCTTAATTTATAATTTAGGCAAACCAAAGTCATTTAGTGTTACTTTGGTGAGAGGTATTCGTGTTTGAACGTTTACGACGTCTCTTTGTAATTTTACGACTGGATTTGGGGGGCGTGTCCTAAACCCGTTTGGCGAGTGTTTCTCTGCTAAAGTCTTTCAACCCCCCTGCAAGAAAGCCAGGATGTTTAACATATGATTTGGGGCGAGGTGATAAGATGTTCTGTCCCCCTATTGGTCAGAGATACGGCTGTCTGGATTGGCTGTAGGGAGTTGGTCAGTAAACCTATAAATCTGTTTGCTCGACCACAGTCTCTCTCTCTGACCCACATATGATGAAGAAGCATCTCTCTTGCTAGTCTGTGATGATGAAGACAACACAATGAAGAGCTCAGCTCAGCAGCCATATTGAACAGACATGCGGCTGAAAGCTGAGCACCAATGATGCCGTAACTAGAGACATTTGAAGTGACTGCAAGTCTGTGTGCCACCTGAGCTGCACATCACCATTTATCAGGTTGTATGGCTGCCAATATTCAAATGTACTTTGCATTTTGTGATTATTTCTGAATATTATCAGTAATACATTATTTTATGTGTAACTTAACTCCTGCTTGTCTTTTTACTACATCTAATTGCCTGAGGTTATAGATATAGAAGGGAAGGTGTCGATAAGTTATATACAGTGGTAAGTCCTTGACATTAGACATTCTAAGGCTACATATTAATAATACAAAAGGGGAAAAGAGAGCAAAATATATTACTGTACCAGGATAAAACAGACCCGTTTGTATGTCTGTCCACTTTTCACGACTTAACGCATTTAGATTGTTTTTTGCTTGAACATTCCGGTTGATTTTGTGATTTCTCTCATCATGCTGAGTATCAGAGTTCACGTGCAGGAGTGATATACTCGCGCTAATCCGAGGCAGAGGCAGAGGCCTGGGGTTTAGTGTGACGTCAGGAGTGTGGAGCTGGGCAGGACCCTCCTCACTCATAAACAGTTTTCAATTTTATTAAAAATGGGATCAGACTCTCCATCCATCCCTCCATTATCCAACCCGCTATGTCTTAACTACAGGGTCACGGGGGTCTGCTGGAGCCAATCCCAGCCAACACAGGGCACAAGGCAGGAAACAAACCCCGAGCAGGGCGCCAGCCCACCACAGGGCACACACACACACCAAGCACACAATTTAGGACCACCAATGCCCCTAATCTGCATGTCTTTGGACTGTGGGAGGAAACCCACGCAGACTTGGAGAGGACATGCAAACTCCACGCGAAGTGAACCCGGGTCTCCTACCTGACAGGCAGCACAGCTACCCACTGTGCCACCGTGCCGCCCTGGGATCAGACTAAGAAAAAAAAAAAAAACAATCCAGTATTTAAAAACTGAATTTTGACGTTAAATAAAATATTCTTTTGTTTTTCTTCTTATCCTTTTGTTGAACAGTCTGTATTAAAATTAATTAAAGCATCAGAATTAAAAGCTTTTAAAAACAACTAAATATTCCAATTAAGGTCCAAACTGAAATCCATTTTTTTGCACACCTCTCTGTACTGTCATTTGTATTGAATGAGTTTGAATTGTGGGACTGAACCCATGGAGGGTGAGGAGCAAATGTGCCGTCTCTGCTGTCTGTCAGCCAGATGTGCGCCTCACCTGTGTGTGTGAAGAATGAGACGGGATATGAAACATCAGCAGCAGTCAGCGTGCCAACTGAGTAGTCAATCAGCGACTCTTTGGGGTTCATAGATTTGTAAATCCGACTCTGAAGGAGTCACCAGCCATGAAGCTCACCGCCCCTCACTGCTTGGACTGGAATGTGTCACGCGGTCCCTCTCCGCTCCTGATCCGCTGTCACCGTTATCATTTGAACACTCAAGATGGCAACAGGCCATTCAGCCCAACAGAGCTCACCGGTGCTATCTAATGAATTATTCAAAAAAAAAAATCAAGTCGAATTTTAAAGGTCGCTTATTCCAAGTGTCTCTCGTTCTTTGTGTAAAGAAAAACTTCCTAATGTTTGTGTGAAATTCACCCTTCACAAGTTTCCAGCTGTGTCCCCGTGTTCTCGATGAACTCATTTTAAATAACTGTGTCGATCTACTGCACTAATTCACGTCATCATTTTAAACACTTCAGTCAGGTCTCCTCTTAATCTTCTGTCAGTTAAACTGTAAAGGCTCAGCTCTTTTAATCTTCCCTCATAACTCAACCCCTGTAGCCCCCCATAATCAGCCTCGTTGCTCTTCTCTGGACCTTCTCTTGTGCTGCTCTGTCTTTATGGAGACCCAAACTGCACTCAGGACTCCAGATGAGCCTCACCAGTGTGTTATAAAGCTGAGCAGAACCTCCTGTGACTTGAACTCCACACGTCAAGGCGCTATATAACCTGACAGTCTGTGAACCTTCTTAATGGCTGCTCAACACTGTCGGCTAGTTGATAGCTTAGAGTCCATTACGACTCCTAAATCCTTCTCATAAGGTGGACTCTCGATTTTCTGTCCCCCATTGTGTATTCAAACCTAACATTTTTACTTCCTATGTGTCATTCTTTACATTTACTGACATTAAATTTCATCATCCACCAATCTGCCCAAGCCTGACTGCTGTCCAAGTCCTTCTGTGATGATATAACGGATTAAAAATTATCTGCTAGTCCGCCTATCTTGGTATCATCTGGCAACTTCACCAGCTTGTTCCTTATATTCCTATCTAAATCATTTATAGATATTAAAAGTAGCAGCGGCCCCTCACTGCCCCCCTGCTGGTCACCACTCTTAACATCGGCCAGTTCTCATGAGGTTCCTCACACCATCACCCTCTGCTTCCTGTGTCTGAGCCAATTCTGCACCCATCTGCTCACCACACCTTAAACTCCCATTTCTTTTAGTTTGATGCCAACCTCTCATGTGGCACCTCATCAAATGCTTTCTGAAAGTCCAGATCAATAATCTCATCTGCTCCACTTTGGTTGTCTCCTTTTGTTTCCTCCTCATTGAATTCCAGCCTGTTAGTCAAACACGACCTCCCTCTTCTGACCCCACGCCGACTGTCCTGTCCTTGCCATGTGTTGCTCAATCTTCTCCTTAATAATTCCTTCCATTAATTTTCCTGTGATGTTTCATGTTAAGCTTACTGGCCTGTAGTTGCTCTGATCTGCCCTGTCACCCTCTTTATATAACGGGATGATATTTGACATTTTCCAGTCCTTCAGAATCTCTCGAGTGCTCAGTGACTTCCTATAAATACGTGTCAGTGGTTTATATCTGAACTCACTGGCCTCCTTAAGAACACGAGGATACATCTGATCTGGTCCTGGTGATTTGTTTGATTTCATCTTATTTAATCTGAGCAGCTCTTCTCTCTCTACAATCCCTCAGCACCTCCTTAGTAGTCCCTGTTACTGCTCTGAGGTTATCCACTGGCTCACACCTCAGAATGATGTAAGTTTAGGACGTCTGCTATTTCACTGTCTGTGTCTTTTAATTCTCTTTACTATTTCTGATGAACTTCACCTCCTCCCTGACTGTTCTCTTACTATTTAATGAGTCTCTTATGGTCGCCTGTCGCCTTATCTGCTATTCCTCTCCAACATTCTTTCAGCCTCCCTGATCTCCTTCTTGATGGTTGCCCTCCTGTTTCATACGCTCTACGATTCACTTGGCAGTCATTAGTCTTATATGCCTTATTCGTCTGTTTTTTTCATTGCAGCTTCTTTTCAAATCTTTATTAATCCACCGTGGAGTTTCTTTTTAATTCCAAATGAAGGTCTGTATCTGTCCTGCATTTCATGTCAAACACACGCAGCTGCTTGCCCTGTCAGTGCCAATGCTGCGTGAACAGCCGCCCTGCGTCACCGGGTGAATACATGGGGGGCTCGTGGGGGATGACATTCTCTTTTGCAGTTAAAAGCTCCAGGGGTTAAAGACTAACAGCAGGGCCGTTTATCCAAAAGCCAAATCTGAAATTGTTACCAATACAGGTGCCGGTCCTGAAATTAGAATATCTTGACATACAAAGTTGATTTATCTCAAAAAGTGAAGCTTGTCTATTCGATTCATTCATTACAGACAGACTGATGGAGTTCAAATGTTTATTTCTCTTAATTTTGATGATTAGAACTGACAACTAATGAAAGTCTCAAATTCAGTATCTCAGAGAGTTTGAATATTGTGAACAGGTTGAATATTGAAGACTCACTCTAATCAGCTAATGAACTCCAAAGCCTTTCAATGGTCTCTCACTCGAGTTCTGTAGGCCACACAATCATGGAAGACGGCTGACTTGACGGTTGTCCAGAAGACGACCATTGACACCTGGCACAAGGAGAGGTCATCGCTAAAGAGGCTGGCTGTTCACAGAGCACAAGATGTCCAAGCACATTAACAGAGAGAGAGGTGAAGGGAAGGACAAGATGTGGTAGAAAGAAGTGGACAAGCAACAGGGATGACCGCTGGTACCCTGGAGAGGATTGTGAAACAAAACTGTGGTGGAGATTCACAAAGAGTGGCCTGCAGTGGAGTCAGAGCTTCAAGAACCACCAGGCACAGACGTATGCAAGACATGAGTTTGTTTCAGCTGTCACAGTCCTCGTGTCAGCCACTCTTGAACAAGAGACAGCGTCAGAAGAAGTGGACTCCTGCTGAGTTACGATCTCTGATGAAAGTCAATTTAGCATTTCCTTTGGACATCAAGGTCTGGACGAAGAGAGGAGAGGCACAGAATCCACGTTGCTTGAGGTCCAGTGTGAAGTTTCCACAGTCAGTGATGGTTTGGGGTGCCATGTCATCTGCTGGTCTTGGTCCATTGTGTTTTCTGAGGTCCATGGACAACACAGTCGTCTACCAGGACATTTTAGAGCACTTCATGCTTCCTACTGCTGACCAACTTTATGGAGATGCAGATTTCATTTTCCAACAGGACCTGGCACCTTTTACACAGTGCCAAAGCTACCAGTACCTGCTTTAAGGACCATGGCATCCCTGTTCTTGATTGGCCAGCAAACTCGCCTGACCTTAACCCCATAGAAAATCTATTGTGAAGAGGAAGATGAAATACGCCAGAGCCAACAATTCAGAAGAGCTGAAGGCCACTATCAGAGCAACATGGGCTCTCATAACACCTGGGCAGTGCCACCGACTGATTGACTCCATGCCACGCTGCACTGCTACAGTAATCCATGCCAACTAAATACTGAGTGCTGTACCCGCTCAAACTTTGCATGTTCATACCTTTCAGTTGGCCAACATTTCTAAAAATCCTTTTTTTGGTCTTCATTGATATTCGAATTCTCCGAGATCCTGAATTTGAATTGAATTTCATTAGTTGTCAGTTCTAATCCTCAAAATTAACAGAAATAAACATTTGAACTCCGTCAGTCTGTGTGGAATGAATGAGTCGAATTTCACTTTTTGAGATAAATCAACTTTATATGTCAAGATATTCTAATTTTAGGACTGGCACCTGCACACTTTGATTCCATGTTAGGACCCCTGCAGCGCAGGTTTGCCCAGCCAGGATTTCACCGTTGCATTGTGGGATATCACGGTCACAGAGACTGGAAGACATGAGAAGAGAATGGCGCCGCCGTGTTACTTTTACAGACGCTAATTGGTTGGCTTTCCCCTTTGTCGGTTTTGCGGTCATTTTGAGACTTTATACCCGGAGTGTGTTAGAAACGTCTTCACTTTGTACCTTGTCGTGTGTGTTGTCGGCGTACGTGCCGTTTCCTTGGACTTCAGTTTGTTCGTTTCTCAATCTACTTGAAATCACGCCTTTCAGTTTATATTCATTGTAGTGTTTGAGCCCGGCTGTAATTGGTGGTTTGCTCGTAATATTTCAGGTCCAGAGCCCGTTTCACTTTGTGATTTTCAGATTATTTTCTCTCGCGTCTCATCTTACAGTTTCAGGTCTGCGTCTTCGTGTTGTTTCAATGGGAGCTTTTTCACGTCGTTGTAGTTCCTGCCTTTTTAAACAGTTTTTAATTTGCGCATTTTGAAGAAGTGGAGATGGCAAAGTGAGACCAGGAGCCCCACTGGCATAGAAATGCTTCAGAGTTGATTTTAATATTTTATTTTTCTAAAATCAATGCCTTGAAATTGTAGAAAACTGCTGCGGTGTGCTGAGGTGTGCTGGACGTGCTGGACGTTTGGATTGCAGTTGTCAGAGACGGCCGGCCGGGACGCCCAGGAGGAGGGTTTGCGCCTTCCCAGACCATGTGGGGGCGACCGCCCTGGTACCTCAACCCTGTAGGTGCCCGTGGTGACTGCCAGGGGGGCACCCGCATGCCTTTGGAGCCCTGGACGTCAGCACTTGTGGCACACAGTGTGAGATTGATTTCTTTTGTCCCGATGCTTGGCATCTCTCGTTGGTGACCAGTTTGTCAATCTCAGGCCTGAAATCTTGTGCAGCTGCAGCTTTTCTGAGGGATGACGGGCGCTCGACAGGAAGTCTTGAGCGAG
Organism: Polypterus senegalus; assembly: GCF_016835505.1. Lineage (NCBI taxonomy): Eukaryota > Metazoa > Chordata > Cladistia > Polypteriformes > Polypteridae > Polypterus > Polypterus senegalus. The sequence goes on along the minus strand of NC_053158.1, from coordinate 207,763,532 downwards.
GTGGCGTTTTGGTAGCTTTCAGTGATGAGAACAATTGGCATAAAGGTGGGCGCTTCTGAACACGGACAGTACTCTTGATGCCAACTTCTGGATGTGCACATACGAACGAGGGTGGCAGGTAAGCATACAAGCCTGGCACACCAACTTCAGAGCAGACTCGGACTGCACTTCAGTCAACTCCATTGGGATCTTCTCAGGCGAATTCTCATCGTTGTAAGAGAGCAACACAAACAGGGCCGCACTCTCCTATAAGCTGACTAGGCTTCAGCTTCGGGCCTCGAGATCAAGAGGGGCCTGCACTGAGATGGTTAGCAAATTAAAATGACGGCACGCTACTCTAAAAACAGTGAGCCGAGAATAAGGAGAAAGTCTACGCATATGACTGATAGACAAACCTAAGAACGTGTCGGTTAAGATCGACGCGTTCGGCTCCTTTTTATATTCTACAATACAAACCGGATTCCAAAACAGTTGGGACGCTAAACAAATTGTGAATAAAAACTGAATGCAATGATGTGGAGATGGCAAATGTCAATATTTTATTTGTAATAGAACGTAGATGACACATCAAACGTTTAATCCGAGTAAATGTGTAAAATATGTTGATTCAAAATTTCACGGTGTCAACAAATCCCAAAAAAGTTGGGACAAGTAGCAATAAGAGGCTGGAAAAAGAAAATTTGAGCATAACGAAGAGCTGGAAGACCAATAAACACTAATGAGGTCAACATGATTGGGTATAAAAAGAGCTTCTCAGAGTGGCAGATGGGTAGAGGATCACCAATTCCCACAATGTTAGCGGAGCAATATCAGACAGGTGTTACCCAGCGAAAAATTGCAAAGACTTTGCATCTATCATCATCAACTGTGCAGAACATCATCCGAAGATTCAGAGAATCTGGAACAATCTCTGTGCGTAAGGGTCAAGGCCGTAAAACCATACTGGATGCCCGTGATCTCCGGGCCCTTAAACGACGCTGCACCACAAACAGGAATGCTACTGTAAAGGAAATCACAGAATGGGCTCACGAATACTTCCAGAAACCATTGTCAGTGAACACAATCCACCGTGCCATCTGCCATGCCAGCTGAAACTCTACAGTGCAAAGAAGAAGCCATTTCTAAGCAAGATCCACAAGCTCAGGCGTTGCCACTGGGCCAGGGATCATTTAAAATGGAGTGCGGCAAAATGGAAGACTGTTCTGTGGTCAGACGAGTCACGATTCAAGTTCTTTTGGAAATCTGGGACGCCATGTCATCCGGACCAAAGAGGACAAGGACAACCCAAGTTGTTATCAACGCTCAGTTCAGAAGCCTGCATCTCTGATGGTATGGGGTTGCATGAGTGCGTGTGGCATGGGCAGCTTGCATGTCTGGAAAGGCACCATCAATGCAGAAAAATATATTCAGGTTCTAGAACAACATATGCTCCCATCCAGACGTCATCTCTTTCAGGGAAGACCCTGCATTTTTCAACAAGATAATGCCAGACCACATTCTGCATCAATCACAACATCATGGCTGTAGGAGAAGGATCCGGTACTGAAATGGCCAGTCTGCAGTCCAGATCTTTCACCTATAGAGAACATTTGGCGCATCATAAAGAGGAAGGTGCGACAAAGAAGGCCCAAGACGATTGAACAGTTAGAGGCCTGTATTAGACAAGAATGGGAGAGCATTCCTATTTCTAAACTTGAGAAACTGGTCTCCTCGGTCCCCAGACGTCTGTTGAGTGTTGTAAGAAGAAGGGGAGATGCCACACAGTGGTGAAAATGGCCTTGTCCCAACTCTTTTGGGATTTGTTGACACCGTGAAATTCTGAATCAACATATTTTTCCCTTAAAATGATTCATTTTCTCAGTTTAAACTTTTGTTCTGTGATTTATGTTCTATTCTGAATAAAATATTAGAAGTTGGCACCTCCACATCATTGCATTCAGTTTTTATTCACAATTTGTTTAGTGTCCCAACTTTTTTGGAATCCGGTTTGTAGATTACACCAAAGTCCAGTTGAGACGTTCACTGATTGACACACAATATTGACGGCCTCGTGCCACTCAGCTCTGCTTTGTTCTTCAACAGACAGACGATCAGACCCACTGATATCCCGACGTTCGCTTAAATTCGTGTTACTTTGATAATATGAAACACGTGTTAATGTTATTAGAAAAGATTCTTATTTTACGATTGCGTACACCATCGTTTGATTCTCGCCTTTTGAGTTCAGGAGGTTCAATGCTGTAGTGAAGTGTTTAGAGACAAGTGAAAAATGGTTGGTCTTCATTTCGTGGAATTCTAATTTAATTTGATAGCAAATGTGATCGTTTTTATTGCGTATTTTATTTTCGTAGTCAAAGACTTTCATTATTTGAGTTTTGTTTCTTTGTGAATGCTGTGTGTTACGTTTGATTAGTTATTCTTACAAGTACTACATACGGTGCTGAGAATAAACGTCCAAACTGTTTGTTATTTATTATCCGTGCCACATTTTTTATAAAGGTTAGTACCAATCACAACATCTTTCATTGAACATATTGCTATATCTCACAGTAATCAAGTATTTTATTACCTCTCATGTAATTTACAAACTTCAAAATGGGAGGTGAAAGGGCCTCTTAAGTGGAATAGCCTGGGGTCTCTAAATCCGGCCCTGAACGCAAAGTCAGCTGACAGCATTTGATGAGGTGCCACATGAGAGGTTGGCATCAAACTAAAAGCCACGTCTCACAATGCGATCGGCGTAATGAAAAAGTCAAGACCACCAGCAGCGCCAGGGGTGTCGGCCAAGGAAGGCTCTGAAAGTCTCAGATCACATGACGAAAGGCCCTGACCTGGCAGTCAGATGACGTTCTCAAAGCATTTCCAGAAATGACCACTAGAGGGGGACGTCACCGTCAAACCAGGCTGCTCCCCCAACTCTTTTGTCTAAAGATGGCTTCTGTGTCACCTTCTCTCTTCTCTCCACTTTGCTCCGCGTCTCATCTCCTGGTCTTGACTTTCGCTTTGCGCTCCAACGACGGGCGTCTCTGTGTGTGACGTCATCACCGCCGCCGTGTATGAAGTTCTGCCCATCACAGTTTGTGGATGAACCTCGAAAGTCTCGGCGTGTCTCCTCGGGCATCAGGACTTTGGGCGCCCTTCTTGACCGCAGCTTCTGATTGGTCGAAAGCGTTCTGGTTTACAAACCTCGCTTGCCTTTGATGGAGTCTCATGTCCTGCCATTTATTCGGAGATCTCGGCCTGTGGTTTGGTGGCCACTTGAAGCGTCTCGATGGCTTCCTGTATTTGTTTGTCGTTGGTGATTTTTACTGCGACGCCATCTTAAGTTTCTGTCACTTTGTGATCGGGTTGACAGGACGGAGGGGCGAGGTGTTGGGTGCCCACTTTGTGTCACACCATTATGACATCGTCATTCATTGGGTTATTTAAGCCCCCTCTGCAGACGTGTGCAGCGTCGCGCGTCGCTTTGGTTTCCGACTGGCGTGTCGCTCTTCTCGTCTCCTCTCGTCTCCAGGCTTTGTTGTCTCGCTCTGTCACTTCGTTTTCCTCTTTTTTCTCACTGCCAGCCGAACCGGTGACATCACACGGCTTCTCGGGGACACATGGTGGCAGCACTGTCACAAAACGGCAGCGTCCACACCAAACCAAATTGGACTCTAAATTGTAAACTAAATCACAAAGATCAACACAACACAAAGTAATAAACCAAAGAAATGTGATTTGTCGGAAGTCAAACATCCTAAAAAGCCTCAAAGAATTTATTAAGGGTGCCAAAAACAAACGTCATATGCCCTGCTGTGACGGGAAAGGAAATGCCACCCAAAGCGATGGCGTCCACGGCAAAGCAAAGATGGCAGCACGAAGAGGCGGGAAATCACGGCACCCTCTGTGAATGTTTTCTAAAATGAATTCTAAATCCTAAAAAAACAGAAAACAAACAAATTCAAATGTAAAGAACTGACATGGACTGGGAGTCCCAAAGCACAGAAATGACAAAAACACCACTAGAGGGGGACGTCAGCACCAAACCCCGGCGACACTTAAGGACAACCTCCAATCTTTATAAAATAAAAAAACGCTACGAAGCTCCAAAGAGCACAGAAGGCCTGAAGGAGCGGCCAGCGGGACCACCCAAGGCAGTCCAGTAGGTCAACAAACAGAACACGGGTTCAAAAATCCACAGAAACAAACACAACCAATGAAACGACCCGCCAACAACCGATTTACAGGGCGGAGCTCATTCCCTGGCAGGTGGCCCCGCCCCTTGGAGGACCACCCACAAAACACGTGGAGCATAACACAGGCAGCTTGTGTCCATAACAATCAGACGCACAAAATCAGCAGGAATTGGAGATGTGACAAAAGCGGCCAAAACCACCGACGGTACGAGTGACACCCCACTCAGCTGTCCTGAGGGCCCCGGAACTGGGCTGTGTGGTCACCTGGGAGTCAGGAACACGACGGAAAAGGGGGCTGGAGACCCCCGAAAAGGTCCACAAAAGCAAAATAGCCAGCCAGCCCCCCAACTGCTAGCTGCAGGCTTTGGTCAAAACAGGCCCTTAAATGAAGAAAGCGGCCTTTAAAAGTTCAGGAAAAGATCTTCAAATCCCAAAATGTCACAAGAGCCCCGCAAGTGGGGGAAACCATGAAGGACGAACCAAAACCCTAATTCATGATGACTGAATTATATTTACTCACAAAAGAGATAGAGAGAGAGAGAGAGAGAGAGAGCTCAACAGGAGCCAGAAGAACATCAGAGTCCAACAACCCCACAGAAGAACGGCCTCCACAAATCAGCCGAGGAGGAAGAGGAGGAGGAAGAGGAAGAGGCGGCCAAGGAATGAAGTGACCTGCCCAGGTGAGGCTCAGCCAGGACCCAAACCCCAGCTGCTGGCTTCAGCCATAGGAGACCCCTAAAACGGGGAGCTGCTAATACAACACAAAATGTCCCCAAATCTATCAGAAAGAACCACAAGAGGGAGGATCACCGTCAACCCCTGGCTTGTGAACGGCCGGGCGTCTTTAGAAATCAGACATACATTAACAGAATAAAATCTGAGGCAAAAACACTCAAAAGGGAAAACAAACACAAACAAACAACAAGAAACAAACAAACAAACAAACACAAACAAGGCCAGAGGAGGTGCAGAAAATGACAATCCACAGGGAGCAACATTTAAAAACACAAAACCGTTGGGGAACTCGTGAGAAAAATCACACAAAACGTCAAAGCCGAAGAGAAGGAGTACAATTCTAAGACCCTCGAAACTAACAACACGATGTCCCCAACAGGCAGGTCTCAAAGCAGGGCATCCTGTGGCAGACCAGGCCGGGCGAGCAGAGGGCTGTGCCAGCAGAAGGGACAACGGTGAGGACAATGCCAGGCAGACGAAGGAACATCAAAGAACCAAACTGGCCTGGGTCAAACACACGAGGCGGGGTCTGGCTATTGTCATGAGCCCACCAGGTACACCACAGAACCTGCTTGTTTGGAAGTTTGGAGACGCCTGGGCAAGGTGGGCAGCGATGACATCACTTAGAGGACAATCAGGCTTTTGGGAGGTCAAGCATTTAGCACAGCAGGGGGCTCCCTTGTCCATGAGGGGTCTTTCTTGTGCTCAGGCGGCTCCTCTGTCCATCTGGCCCTTGTGAGTCACAGTCTGTGGAGGTGAAAGGGGGTGCAGGGGTCCATCAAGCACTAGGAAATCCTCTGGTGGTCTATCAGGGCTTCTCTAGCAGGGGAGTTGTGGGGCATTCAGTGTCTCAGATAACTGTGGGTAGACCTGGCGCTGCCATACTAAGATAACCTAAATGTTTTCTAGGGGGCCAACTGTCACTTGCAGCCTGTCACAGCTCAAATGTCTTTTGAGCAGGGCACAGCTTGGCACTCAACCTGTGCCAATCTGAACTCGCTGTGCTGCAGAAAACCTCATATAGTGCCTTGCAGGCTGTGTAGCACACAGGGGGCTCACAGTACACCTTGAACCCAGGCCTCTGACTTCTGTGCCACGCTAGCTGCCCCTGTCAGTGGTAGGCTGTCTGGCAGCAGCCGTTCTTATTCTCCTACAGGTGTCCAAATGATGGCCGTCTGCTTTAAAGACAGCACTGTGCCACTCTCTGGGGGACGCTGCCAAGGCCACAGTCACATCGCAGGAGGTCACATCCTGTGCCAGGCAGACATTACATCATGACACACAAGTGTCCTTTGTGTGGCCACGACCAGGTGTGCAGGGCTGGCCATGCAGGACGTGAGTCACTCGGCTCTCTGCTCCCGTCACAGCCTACAGGCCTGGGCCACGTCAAAGAGCCCCTCCGGTAATGAGGCTGACGCCAGGCCCAGATGAGTGATGGAAATGCCACCTGCACAGGCAGCGGGCGCAGAAACGCTCACTGAAACATTAGTGACACTGCTGCGAAACGTCGGCACACAGAAAAAGCTCTGCAGACATCACCTCAGCCTGGCCAAACCCCACTGCGCCAGTGCCACCCACTGTGCCAGGGCTGCTGGCTCCAACTCGGCACATTCTCCTGACAGCCTGCATGGTGCCCCTCAGCTGGTCCTACACCCTGGGGGCATCCAACCCTCTGCTGGTGAGAGCTGGCATTGCACAGAGCTGTCTTTTATGGGCAGACCCTGAAAATGAAAAGATATGAAATTCAGACAGAGAGAGTGCCAGGTATGAAAGGCACTATATAAGTCAACTAGTTACTCATTGGCTCTCCTCATGCCTCATGTGCCCCACACCTGCAGTTCTTACTGGTTAATTCAGTGGCAGGCCGCCAGACTGCACCAGTGACAGCCATGGCAGCCAATGAATGAGCTGCTACTGGGTTAGCACTGGCCAATGAATGAGGAGGGAGGCGTGTCTCCAGTCCAGACGCCTGCTCTCATTGGTGTGCTGCTCTGGCATAAGGACTTGGATATTTGAATCTTTTTTTCTTTTTTGTTTTGGGACACTTGGATTTTGTCCCCACGGAGGGTGACTGTGTCACAAGTTTTGTCACCTCAGTTGAGCTTACAGGTTTACAAACAACGTGGGCGAGTCCCAGACACACAGAGGCTCCTTTTCAATGTCATTTTCTCCTTGGCTGGCATTATTGAGGGTGACAGTCAGTGGACACAGGCTAACAGTCAAGCCTGGAGCCAATTGCAGGGCGTCCTGACGCCAACATGGCAGAACTTGGCACATTAGTGAAAGATGGAGGACAGAGATGATGGACCTGCTGAAGCGGAGAGCTGAGGTCAGCAGGCTGTGTCTGAAGCCAGAGAGGTGGACGGACTTCATCATTGGTGGTTCCTGTTGCCCATCAACGTCCTCCTTAGCATTGCTAACTGGGATGTAGTGGACTGGCACACAAGTGGCTGGCACCCGTCAGCCCATCTCGCTTGGATCCTTATAGTGTTAGACCTCACATCGTGAATGTGTCCTGTAAAGAAAGTGAGGAGTAAATATGGAGGGACACAGGACACCTGCCCTGTGCCCCTCCATGCCACCACAGATACCAACCCTGTAGTCCAACCTTTGATCTTAGCACAGAGGGCATGTAGAGGGGCACAATGGGGTTCTTGTTTGAACTGGCCTGGGGTCAAGCTGGCACACTCAGTTCTCGTTGTCTTTGAACCTTTCTTAGGAGAGTGAGAAGATCTTCAGATGCCAGTATGAAGGCCCCTGTGTGTGGGGTATTCTAGCCGGGGGTCCGTCTGTTTCTCTCTTGTTGTTGAGTTTGTTGTGTGCCCTGCTCTCTTCATATTGAGCCATGGGGGTCTTGGGGGATTTGGCCTCCTGACACCTCGGCTGTGGCCTCGCCCCTTTGGCCCGTGGCTGGGCTCGTTTTGTTTGGCACACTTGGATTCTTGGATTTCCGGCGTTTTCCTGCTCTCTGGACTCTTTGAGGTCCCTGATCTCTTTTGTTTCAATTGTTTTGTTCTCTCCTCCCTCTTGGCTTTGATTTTGTGTCTTGCTTTGCTTGTGCAGTTTTTTTTTAATGAATTATGTTTTGTCATACTGCCCCCTGGTGGTGCTCTCCTTAACCACACCGTGTTTCTGCCAGTCTGAGTGCCCCCCACCCCCGCCCCCACTGCCCGCCGGGTGCCGCTCACACTCGAGTGACAGCGGATGTCATCCTGAATGTCAGTAGGAATAAAGGTGCCTTTGTGAGGTCCCGTTTGGCCCCCCGTGTCGCTGACAGGGGAATTCCGAAACAAGAGAGCCTGTTCAGTCGGGGGGCACACCGTCCCGGAGCTCCTCGGATCTGACCTGACGTGTCTACAGACAAATGGGAGCAATGACGGAAAAAACAAGACAAGTTCGGGCAAGGGGTACTGGGCTGGCATGACAGGTGGGCACTGGCCATTGGCACAGACGGACATCCCAGGGCACCAGTCCAGAAGACGCATCTCCATCAGCATGGTGTGGCACAGAAGTGGGCAGTCTGACCCCTCACTCTCTGTCTGCCATTAGGTATCAAATGAAGTGGGGCTGAGTGGCGTGAGAGTGGCACAGTGGTCAGGGTCCTGGGTTCAGATCTCCAGCCTGCTCGGTGCCTGTGTGGAGTCTGCATGCTCTCCCAGTGTCACTGGGCTGACTCCGGTTTTCACTCCCACGTCCCAAAGATGGGGGGTGATTCTGTGTACCCGATGACAGACTGGCACCACGTCCAGCCCTGGGCCCCTGAACTGACCCACTAGGTTATAAAATGGCCTGAAAAACTGCAGGAAGTCCCAGTGCCTGTGACATATCAAATCCCTGTCTGAGTTAGCAGGAGGCCACTGAAAGTCACGAATGTCAATCCACTACCAAACATGAAAGGCGCTATAAAATAAAGTAAAAAGGAGTTTGTGGGGGACGCTGAGGAACTTTGGAAAGGCGCTATATGAACCAAAGACTCGGCCTCTACCTGCAGCTGTGGGCCACACGTCACTTCAGGCCTTAGAGTACCCAGCCCTAAGTTGGCACGTCTGCCAAGTGGCGGATGTGGCTGCTGCTGCTGCTGGGATTCGTGGTGCCTGGCAGATTGTCACCTTGATATGAAGCGGCAGGCAGGCAGACAATGGCGCTTTATGGCCTGCTTTAAACAAGAATGGCCCGATTGTGTGGGCTTGTCTTCTGTCTTCAGTGCCAGGGTTTTTGGGAGGACTGCACGGCAGCCCATACCAGTCCATCAAGACTGCAGTGTGGGCAGCAATGACAGACACCTGGCATGGCTGGCATACGAGACATCAGTTCTCTGACAGCTCATAGGAAGGTCACCAAAAGATGGGCGCAGTTTGGAGGTGACCAAGGTGCTGGACTCCTTGTGCCATAAATCTGCCCATCAGTGCCCACGACTGGCTCACTGTATGACTATAAGGTGTAAGTCTAGTAGAATGGGATGGCAGGAAAGGCACTATATACAAAACATGATGTCAAATCTTAATCAGCAGGATGCTCTTTAGTGGTGTCAAAATGTGACAAAGTGCCCACTTGGTGCCAGGCCAGACCTCCCACGTCCACCACTATGCCATCATGGCAGGCCAACAGTCATCCGAGAGAGGTGTTTGGCTTCTGGGGTCTGAACGCGGGCAAGAAACGGACAAAAACGATTTGAAACCGAACCATCCAGGGGGTCCGGCTGTGGTGGGATTAGAAGAAGAAGAAAAGAAGGAGCGCCCCCTACTGACACTCTGACAATAACATGGCAGGGGACAAGCAACTGTGCAAACGACAACATGGCAAGGCAGTGGCCACCCCCTGGCACTACCGGATTAGTCAAGAAATCATAGAGAAAAGCTGGCATTCTGCTGGGCAGCACCCCCCAGTGGTCCACATAAATATCGGCAGCTTACTGGACATTAGCAAGAAATGGTCCAAGTAACTGGTAACTAACTGGAGTGCCACCCTGCAAATCTTATAACAGGAGGCCCAAAGAGTCCTATGCCCAACATCATGCCAGCCACACTTACTAAGGGAGCGCAGGTCTTTTAGTGCCCAGTCCCTTTAGAAATGACTTCTGTGCTCACATGTCTGTCTATGAATTCATGCCAGCTGACGTTGGTCAATCTGGATGATGGGATTGTTCTCTTTCCTGCCTTTTGCTCAGTGCCAGGAGTGTGCCTGCTCTTTTGGCTTCTTGTCCTGGGTGGTCAGCATGTGTCCTCCTGTCCTCAGTGTCACAGTCCTTCCTGTCACCTCCTGATGACTCCAGACCGCTAGGGCAGATCAAGGACATGCTGCAGTTCACACCTTGGTGAACCCAGAGAAGGTGGCAGTGAAAAGGCATGTCTGGGCACCTTTGCTTAGACTGCTGCCCCTACGACTCGTGCCCAGATAAACAGAAGAAAATGGAGGACACTTGAGTCCATGTGACCTGGCATTGATGACAATGTCCCAGTTGTGATCATGTGATGCTTACGTTAGGACGCCGGTCTCAAAAATCAAAGCCGGACTGCTCGTTACGCAGGAGGCCTCAGCCTAGGCAGGCTGGCATATTTTGAGCTGTCAATCACAATGCAATGGCATACCAGTTGAACGTCAGGTTACGTTGGCATGAACTCCTCCCTTTCCCTTTGGTTACTGAAGTGCTGGCAGAGTCCTTCCATCTTTTTGAGGTTTTCGACTCGGATTCTCATCCCGTGTTTTGGTTGCTGTAATTCTTGATCTTCTGATATTTGACCCGTTTCTGTCTCTGGACCATCTCATCTCATCTCCTCGTTACCTGACAGAACCCGTCACGCGTTCCTGTAGCGCACAATACAAGCAAATGAATGTGAAAATCAAAAAACAGAGAAAGAGCAACCGGGGGTCAATACCAGGAAACGGAAACACAAGCGGTAGCCATGACGATGTGTGCCTTGTCCTTGTCACTGTGCACCTCGTAGTCCATATGGACATTGAGCCTGGGGGCGGAGCTTTGGCTCAGAGTCTGCTAGGGGGCGGAGCTTTGGCTCAGAGTCAGCTGGGGGCGGATCTTCAGCTCAGAGTCAGCTGGGGGCGGATCTTCGGCTCAGAGTCAGGTAAACCCAGGCTGAAGGCACGGACTACGAGGACCACAGTGACAAGGACAAGGCGCCACCTCACAAACCAAAACCAATGCCGGCGCATCAAATCAACAATCCGTACAAAATAAAATATAAAACATATCACAAAACCCGAGGCAGGGACTCCAGGCAGCGGTCTGTGTGTTTATATAGCGCCTTTCCTGGGCACTCATTGTCAAATTTAAATCATCACATGTCAACTGCCACGGGACGCCTGACAAAGGGAACCACAACCTGAACTTTGGGCCCCTGCATGTTGTGCCATCTCCTTCTGGCAGATGCCCGCGCCAGCTGACCTCGCTCTCTTGATGGGTGGTACCCCCTCGATGGCCCGCGGCTGATGAATTACGGAAGCCCAAGTGTCAGACTTCTCTCCTCGACCTGCCGCCTCGAATGTTTTTTCCGCATTCCCGGCCCGCTGACGGACTGGAAGAGAATTTCAGGAACTGCGCGTTTGTCACCCCGAGAGTCCCAGACGAGTGAAAGTATTTCAGGAAACGCTGTGAAAACGAGCCTGTTCCTGTCCTGGCAGCCATCAATTTTACTCTTTATCATTCGAACAAGCAGCGGCGAGCCGCACTTTGTGGCGTCAATGGGGTGCCAGGCACAGCGGGTGCCACCAAACTGTCAAAAAACAAGGCCAGGATTGAATGTTCCTCTTAATTCACAGCACAAATAAACCAACACGGTGTGCTGTATATAGCGCCTTTCAATAGTCATCACTGTCCCCGGGCACCTTACTGGTATTTGTCTGAGACGCGAGTGGCCGCCTGGTGCTTGGGGAGTCAGTGGTGGGGACACAAATGGGGGCCTGGCACTTAGAAATGAAGCCACACGGCCCCAGGTGTGTGTGTTTCCCTGCCACCAGGGGGTGCCCCTCACTGGACTGCCCTTGTGCCCAGCATTGTCTGAGGTCCAGGCTGTGTTAAGAGGAGCCACCGGGGGGCAGCTGCACGTATTCCCTCAGGTATTACACAGGAGACCAGCAGATAAGCCGAGAGAACTGGGAACTGGGCAGGGGAACATCAAAGACCACCCACGGGGGCACAGGGTCGCGCAAGTCCATTGTCTGCCCTGCACTGCCCAGCTGTGGCTCATGAAGCTGCTGAGGACTCCACATCTAAACAACACAACTCATTGGAAAGGCGCTATATAGTGTATGATTGAATAGTCCACTTAAGGGAGAATGGGAAACAGAAAGGCGCTATATAGAAAACAGCGTTTCAACTGGACAGAATCGAACTTCAGGGGTAAACACTTTACATGTGTGTAGAAAGGCGCTATATGAGGTAAGGACTGATAACTGGGGGGGGGGGGCTCCTGGTGCTTCATTTATTTACCCTTCTGACACGTCACATGACTGTGAAACTGCCCTCGGGTTGGCTTCATTCCCGCTCAAAACCCGGGGGTCAAGATGGGCACCTCTGGGTTAAATATTGTCGTGTTGCAGATGTTCAGCATCCCTCGGTGGAAAATTCTAAAGACAAAGTAAGAATAACAATTATGAATCTCTCATCGAAAATCAGGCTGTTAGGTGGCGTTTGGTGCCCTTTGTTTGTTTTCAATTGTCGTTCATCGGCATTGTGTTGTCTTCTCTCCGGATTCCCAGCTCATGTTAACTCCGTGGTATCTCGTCCTCACCACACACCACATGATGTCCGCCATTCACTCATATGGCACCTCGACTCGCTGAGCTATCGGCCAGGACACCAAGGGTATGCCACACGCCAGGATGCCAGCCTGTGCCCGCATGTCTGTACCACCCAACTGAGGAGCTGGCAGCCTGTCATGAAGTACTTCCTGGTCACTTTTACTCCAGAAAGTGACAGGCCACGGGGGACAAAAGAATATTAAAGAGGAGCACATGAGAGAAACGCAAGCAGACAAGTGGCCACCAAAACCAAACATCTGGCAAAAAAAAAAAAATGTGAAGCCGACAATTTCTTTGTTTTTTCTTTTAACTCTTTACACGCTTACATTGGATGAGTGCCGGAGCGCCGGGTTCCTCCGACTTCTACCCGGTGGTTTTAACCCGGTGGTTTTACAAAACTGTCAGCCTGCTCGAGTTTTTCACCCTGCGGCCCGTGGCTCCCGACGTAGTTTACTTTTCTCTGCTCACGGCCTTTTCTTCTAAGTTTTACCTACCGTGTAATAATCGTTAATAAACTGCAGATGAACCTGCAAAGGCGATGCTGTAGCTCAGCGGTCCTCAAACGAAGGAGCGCCGCACGCGTTACGGACGTTCAAAGCCAAGTACGGCGAGCACACGAGGACAAACAGCACGCCGCCGACTGTAGAACGGCGGGACCTGCCCGCTCTCTTCGTTTCTCCGTCGGTTTTTATTCTTGTGCTGTGTAAATCTACGAGGCCGCATTTCTTGGCTTTTGACGGGGACGTTGAGATGTCTTCTAAAAATGGGCACGCGAAGCTCCTCGATGAACACGGATCGATTCTTATACCTCAACAGTTCTGATGCTAATGCTACAAATAAACGCATGTCGCTTGGCCACCCTCGTGACTTTCAGGCTGGCTGTCCTAACGCCACATCACATCCTACTTGTAAGAACGACATGCGTTTCCAGATGTTAGGGGCTGTCTAATTGTGTTTAGTACCCTTTTATAGCTATGCATATTGTTTATTATATTCGTAATGATTTTATTAAAACAGCAATAAAGCCCGACTTTCAAAGATTGCGCCTGCGTCCTCTCGACTACTACGCATGCGCGAAACTGTTGCGGAACGCGCCCTTGAAATTCACGGCCGAGAAGTTCGTTTCGTCGTATTGTTCACATTCTTTGTAGATCCTTATCAAATGTAACAATTCCCTTTGTTACAGAAAATTAAGACTTCCCAGCAGTGTAAAGGTCTGATAAAGTTCTGCGCAAATAAAATACCAGAGCGACGGCGCAGCAGGCGGAGCGCAAGGTATAAAAACTGCGCCATTTGAGGAGCGCGCGCCCCCTGCTGGACACAAAGTGCGACGCGTGCGGTGACACCTCGAGTCAAACGGCTCTTTTTTTATTTATAGAGCTGTTGAAGTGTCACCGTCACCCCCAGTGTGTCATATAGTGCATTTCCGCCACAAGCCATGTCTGTTATGAACACAAGCATTGACAGGTGACATGTCTCACCTCGGCTGCTGCCAGTAGGCGTCCCCTCACCGTACGAACGGAATGCCAGCCACTGGGCTCCCCTCCCTGCCCCAGGGTCTCCTGTTTGGCTCTGTTTGCGCCGCACTTCCTCGCTGTATTGTTCTCCTCCAGTTAGCTTTGGCACACAGCTGAGCTCCTTCAGCTCACATTCATAACAGGAAGACCTGCAGATAAGAGCCGTGAACGGGGGCACCGACTCCATCTCCCCCTGCCCGTACGCCCCAAGCGGTCACTTCAGTCCATTGGCAGATGTGGCACTGGCTGACTGACTGAGTGACCAAGAAGAAAGACAGAGAACGTCCGACACCACCGAGTTAACTGGCAAGTGTGGCAGGCAGTCGGTGACATCAAAAGAAATGTGTGACAACAACAGGAAGCGCAAGAGCAGTCGGCAGACCACCCTGTGCACCGTCCAGCCGCTTGACCCAACCGGTCTGGAAAATGAGACGGGCTGCTGCTTGTAATCACAGTCATCATAGTGAGGACAGCCACATGTCACACTGCCACTCTCAAGCGACCTGCTAGACACACTATTTAGATGTATAGGACAGGCACTAGATAATAATGAATAGAAAGATAGAAATGAAAGACACTGAACAGGGTGGTCCAGATCGAATTCTGCACATCCCGGTCGTCTGGATGACTTTGATTTATGTGGGGACGATTCTTCATGTCGTCAGTTCACACACTTCTCGATGGTGCGGGATTTTATAGCGTAATAAACATGACATAATTAGATCTGGACCACCCTATACAGACTGACAGATAATGCAATCATGATAGAGATATATATATAAATATATATAGGAAAGGCACTATATAACAAAGATGGATAGATATGAGAGGCACTATGTAATATACAGATAATAATTAATAAAATTAATGTTTAAACACTAATTAAGGAGACGTGTGTAAAGGCACTCTGTAAAACAAAGTTAGAAATGAGTGTTGTGACAAAGTCTTTGCCCCCCTCAGGCCTTCAGATAACACGCAGTATCAGAGAGTGGCAGCCCCGAGTGAACACACACAACAGGCTTTAAAACAGGACTCTCCATATTCTTGTTCGCCAACAGCCCATCATTCTTGTGAAAAACTAATTGCCCCCATGGTTTCAACACCTGCCTGCAGGACCTGACGGCTAGAGAATGGCAGACTGGGCTACACTGGTCTGCTAACGCACTGGAGACTCGTGACCACCTTTAGATGGGCTGGCAACGTCACTTTACGAGAGGCCCACCAGATCAACAAGCTGATTATAAAGGGAGGACTTGGGTATGGGACACACTGCGGACCCCCTGGAGAAAATGAAAATCAGAACCGAGTGCCATTGTGAAGAACCGTGACGGGAATCCACGTATATAGCGCCTGACGGAGACTGTCAAGTCAGAGGTCTACCTTGGACTCACTGAGGTGTGTTTTTATATACAAGTTTATATTTAATGAGGTCCTGTCGGACTTCTCAAGCTCTGCCTGCTGTGCCCGTCCCATTTGTCACCATTTCATTTCCACCGTTCCCATCCCTAAAGCTCACCTCTGCTTTACTTCAGACACACAGGTAGGCCGCCGAGTGTCAGCTTCTGGTTTCAGCTCTCCGGTGGCTTCCCGTCAGGATTTCCGACATTTCACTCCAAATGCGGTGAGCCCCCCAGTTGTCGACTTCATCTCCGTTTCTCGGCAGTGATGTGTCTCTTGGATGGCAGAGGTTTCCCCGATTCTCCTCCTTATTGGGGTCCTAACCTTACCTGAGGCTGGACAAGCCTGCAGCTCTTTGGATGTTCCTGTGTGACGTCTTCACCGAGTCCTCACTGTGCCATTGGGGTCTTTTATCATCCCAGGTGGTCTCCATGTAGAGACAGCGGCTCTCACTATGGCGCCTCACAAGTGCCCGTGTTGCCTTTTCCTGATTGGTGCGCTTCATCTACTTTTTCCTGTCATTTTCTTTGACTGAGGAATGGCGTTCTTCTGGGAAGCTCGTGGTGCCCACTTTACTGCCAAGGCAAGGGTCAGTCAGTATTTGGCTGTTGGAGTCGAGTTCGGTATTCACATCGGTCAGCTGTTTGTTGGGGTAACTAAGGGGGCACTTACATTTTCACACAATGTAGGCCAGGCAATGCAGCTGTTGTATTACGTTAATCTATTTTTATTTACTGATTTTATTACATTGCAGCGCAGTTTAGAAATGGTGCTTTAGGGGTCCCCTTTGTCTAAAGACCTGGCGGGCCACTCGTCGTGACAAATACACTAAAACACAATTGGGTGGGCTGTTAAAAAGACAACGCAGTACTCGGAGTGAATACCAACCAGGCTTACACATTTACAGGACAACTAGTGGTGCCACCCGTCTGGTCTGCCAGGCAGAATGTGTCAGTGCATTACACATGTTTATGATGTGCCACCTGTTGGAATGGCAGAGGCATAGCAGCCGGACAGACACCAAGGTGGATTCTTCTAAAACTTTCCTCTACCAATGCCACATGGACCCAGCAGGAGATTACTGAGTGTGTTCTGCCGCGTGCAGCTCCTCAAACAGCTTTTTGTGTCACCGTTGCGATTCCCGTCACTATTTGTGGCACTGGCGCCCTCTGCTGGCCACACATTTCTTTTTCTTGTCGAGTCCATACACTGCTGTATGTAATGAGACAATGAGACGTGACCTGCCAGTTGGCACTGCCATTTGTTATTCAATTGTGTGAATTAAAAGTCATTCCTGTCACTTCTGCAGGGTCCGGTGAAATTCTTACTTGCGTCTGCTGATCGGCACACAACACGTCGCCCTCTCTGGGGTGTCACTAGTGACCGGCTGTTAAAGGCGCCATATAACCGATGTGATTGGCTCTCCCTTGCATGGCTAACCAGAACCACAAGTTCAGCTTCTTACGTTTTACACAAATTCTAAAATACCTGATTTTGTCTTAACAGCAGCAAGCGGTCGCATTGTTTGCCGGCACTTGGCACCCGCCCTCTCTGTGGGTGAAGTTCACTCCTCGTCACTGCCCGCGGCTTTCGAATGTCCCGTTGAGAGGCACCGGTCGGTCGATTGGTGACGCTGATGGCCTTCACACAGACAGGCAGGGGGTGCCAAACGGGCCTTTAATTTGGGTATTTTGTGTCTTTCCGTCTTTGGCTCATTCGATGGCCACACATCGAGGTACCTGCGGGGTCGTTGGCGCCACTTGATCTGCCCTCTATAAAACTGGGGATGTGGCGGCACAGCGGGCAAGTGGCATGATATGGGCGACCGTAAAAGTAAAAAAAAAAAAAGTTACTGTGTGAATGAATGAAAGAAGAAGGAAAAACTGGCAAGATGGCATGTGGACCACCTGAGACAACGCAGCAGAAAACCATCCGACATCAATGCCAACTCGTTCTGGTCTGGCAAACCCCAGAGAAGGGTGGTAGTGTGAGCCACCCAGCACCACCCCATCTGCTGTCCCCTCTCTACCAGTCATTTACATCGAGTCGGGCACAGCGACAGCAACTAAAATCAGTGTAACGGACCACCCAGCCAGACCAGAGGGGCTCCTCCGTCACCTACATGCCTTTGCACGCAGCTCCACGTGAGTGGTGCCACCTTTGGCACTGCCCGCTCCCCTCCGATTGTTGCATTTGATTAATCGAATTTAAATTTCAGCCTTGTATTTCGTAGCAGTCCAGGTTTGCACTTCTAGGTGACGAAGACATGAATCCTGGACGGGGTTGTCAGGCGCGGCGCGGTGCCACGTCACGCTGCCAGTGAACAGACACACACATTTAGGGGTTCACTCGAGTGATTCAATATGGCGGGGCCACCAGACGTCACCTAAAAGCCCCACTGCGGTCACAGCCACAGACCTGCACTCTCCATCGGGTGGCACGCTGAAGAAGTTTGGGTCGTCATTTTGAACTACAAGGAGCCACACGTCAGCCGTAATTAACAACGGGACAACAACTGTGCCACTCTGACGTGCCCTGAACTGGAATCCTCCATCTGTTGAGCCACCTTCAGAATATCAGGGCCGAGTTCGTAAAGTGGCATTAAAGGACGTCGTCTACTAAGACCCGCCACTCCATTCTGCCATCGCTGCCCTTCTTCAGTTAAGAAACGACATGCGGTGGCTGACCCTGAGCTGCAGTGACGGGCAGTGAACACACCGAGATGGCACACAACATGGCTGACATGTCGTCACTTCTGGCACCGTGATCTGCGTTTATCTGGAGCTCGCCATTGCTGCGGGTCTGCGCCACACTCTGCCATCATACCTCAGTCCTCTCTTTATTGGCATCCTGTATCCACCGGGTACATTTTTAGGCTTCCTCTCCTCACTGTCACCTAACAAATCAGTGCTGCACTGGAGTGACGTCTCGGCGGTGACAGTTCAGAGATCAGAAGGTGGTGAACTTGGCCAAGTCCCTCTCCAGCTCGCCATAGTGGGCACTGAGCCGGGTCACGGCCTTGGCGTGCTCCTCGTCGACCTCCTCCTTCCTGCGCGTCTGCTCCTTCATGAATTCCTCCCATTCGCTTTGGTACTTCTCTCTGCTGGCCGGCGGACTGTCACTCTGCACAGAAAGAAACAACTCCATTATACGTGACAGCGGTGACAGCAAACGGTCACAAACAGAGGAGGAGGCGGCAGAGCTGGGGTGTCCAACTCGGGTCCCAGGGGGCTGCAGGCTTTCAGTCAGCCAGTTTCTTGGGCCCAAAATGACAATTCTTGTATCTGCGACTCACCCGTTGTTGGCAGTGATGACAAAGGACGATGGGATTTGAGAAATGAGTGAATTCATCGATTTTAAGATGAAGTTCATGATGTTCTACTTTAATGACAAAATAAACAACGTGATTAAAGTGGAAATGTCGAGACTGAAGTTGACATTTTGTGATTTTCCCCCACTGTGTCCCTATTTTTTTTTTTCTGTACCCTAATAAGCTGTCATGTGACACTCAGACGGCGACTTTGATACGTGACAACTTCTTTTTTATTTTGGGCACTGTGCGACTTTGTGAACTTGAGCTTTCGAGTTTCTTCGACACGCCATGTCACTCGATCGACTTCCTTTTCTTGATTATTCCACTCTTTAGACCAACTAATAGTTCGGTTTTTGTTTGCCTCCACTTGGTATTCGCTGAAATTCTTCTGTCCCAACCCAACCCCCCCGATGTTCGCGTTGTCATTTCCCAGAAGGCTGAGCTTAAGGGCTGTTTATATTGATTTGCATATTCAAAGAGTTCTGGGAGGAGTTGGGGCGGGGCTGCAGGCGCGTGCACGACTGTTACTTTTCATGCTGACTGGGAGTTATGGGGCAGAACGACGTGGAAGTTGGCAAACGCACAGATTTTTTTGTGCGTAAGCATATTTCCGCTTTTGACCGTAGTTGTAGTGCGAGTTCTACGCACGGCGTTACGCATGACGCGTGTTTCGGCCAAACCTGTCCCCCGTCTGCTAACAGATGGCCAGCGAAACACTCGACTCAATGTGTGCAAAAGACTTGAAGATGGAGCTGGGAAGTGACCCGGACTTCCTGTCCTGGGTCATAGGAGGCGACGAGAGTTGGTGTTACGGGTACGACCCTGAAACGAAACAAGAAGAATCCTCATTCACCAAGGCCCAAAAAAAGCCAGACAGGTGAGACCGAACGTGAAAACGACACTGATTTGTTTCTTTGACATTCGAGGCATCGTGCACAAGGAATTCGTTCCAAGGGGTCAGACGGTCAACCAAGACTGCTATCTGAGGGTCTTAAGACGGCTGACAGAGAGTACGGAGGACAAGGCCGGAATCGTGGCAGGTGGGCAAATGGCTCCTTCACCATGACAATGCCCTGGCAGCACACACAGCGTTGCAAATTCGCCAATTTTTGACCAGTCAGGGCATGACACTCATGTCCCCCTTGGGCCCCCGTGACTTTTTCTTGTTCCCCAGAATGAAAGGGGACTTGAAAGGGCGCCGATTGAAGAGAGTGGAGGGCGTGATCGCTGCTTCGACGACGGCGTTAAATAGCATCCCAGTTGAGGAATAGGAGTTTGGACAAGTGGGGAGACTTTGAAGGGGTCTTGTACATTTTTTGAAATAGCCATCCATTACCCAACCCGCTAGATCCTGACTACAGGGTCACGGGGGGTCTGCTGGAGCCAACACAGGGCGCAAGGCAGGAAACAAAGCCCGGGCAGGGCGCCAGCCCACCACAATGTTTAGAAATATTTTAAATGAAATGCTTTTTTTTTTTGGGGTCCCCCCTCGTTTGTGTTTTTAAGGGTCGTTTAACTTTTGCTTTGCAGCCATGGAGGTGCTGCATGTCAGGTCCGCTGGGCTCATTGCACATGAAGCCGGCTGCGCGATTCTCCTCCTTCTGGCTCCATCCACACTGGCGGTGCACAACCCAACATGACGCCCGCTGTGTGGCACTGACTTGAACTCTTCACCCATCTTAACTGCCAGTGTCTGATAACCAACGCTGGTTTAGGTGAATGGATGCGTGTTGTTATCTCACCCAAATGGCCTCGCTGTTTATCGCTCCGCTCCTGCAGGAAAACAGTGGCAGAGAAGTGGGAGAAGACCGTGAGCTGTGGTCCCAGCAGCGTGCAGCCCACCAGTGCCGAGTGTTCAGGTCAATAAACTTTCTTACTTTTATTCCATGTTAGTGTTCCCTAATTCTAGTTTCTTATTTATTGTGTCTTTTTTCATCATGTAAAGCACTTTGGATAAAAATGTGCTCTAGAAATAAATGTTGTTACGTTTACCAATAAAAGAGAAGCTACGAGGCTAGTATAGCGCCTTTCATGGAATGTGTTGACATGTTGTCATGGAGAGCGGCGATCCCATCAATCCTGGCATCATTGGAGACCAACAATGAACAGCGGCAAACCAAATCAAAACCTCCATAAAAAATTCCCAAATTCCTTGTATCACATAAACCCCACGTCAGGGATGCAGCCGGACACGTGTAACATCCCAGACACTTGCATTCTGTCTAAAATATTGTTAACCAAACGTCACGCATGGCAGAAAGGCGCACACAAATGACGTTATGGAGTTTAGGAACACTGGGCACCACCGGGCAGAGCAGCTCTGAATTGGCCCTCTGCTCGCTAAGGCGCCTCAATGCCTGGCCGACTTCCACCTCGCGTTTCTTTAACCCTTAACTCCCTAGTCGCCTGCCTCTCTCAGATGGCGCCCGGCAGTGCCGATATGGTGCGAGATATCAAAGTGGCCAATGAGTGAGCAGGAGAGGCGGGCGTTTGATTTGAAAGCTCGATGCTATTGGTGTGCACTTCTCTGTCCCACATTACAGGATACTGCAGAAGGGCTTCACGTAAGAAGCTCTGAGCCCAAACCGTTTTGCGTCTGAGGCGTTGCGAGTCTACGACGGGACACGTGGCACTTGGTTGAGCTTTCTTGGGTTGGACGTGGCTTACTGCGGTTCAAGGTGGGTCTCCTCCTAAGCCTCTTGTGATCTCTGTGTGCAATGAAAACACGGGATTACAATTTTCTTCCCTCAGCCAACACTACAAACAGGCAGGGCAAGTAATAGAAAAAAAAACCCCAAATCTTATCTAGAAGTAGATCATCCCTTTAATTAGTAACCAGTTACTGCTGCTAATGGGACAGAATTAATCCTCCTTCATTTTAATTGACTTCCTTTTTAAGATTCCAAACCTCTGCACCTCCTTAACGTTTGGCTGGTGGTTAAGAAATTAAGGGAACACTTAAGGGTTCGGAATCAAAAAAAGCAAAACTCCGTCAACTGCCCTAACTTGTCACCAACTAAAGTAGCCGAACAAAGTGGCCTGCCTGACCCTCCTGATCCTGACTGGCTTGCCAGCCTCCATCAATTTGAAACCAATTACAAGGTGGTGGGTGACAGCATCAGGTGCCACACGTGAATCAATCCAGGGGAGGGTGAAGACCAAACCTGACCCGACACTCCCAGAGACCCCGCGAGGGCCCAATACAGACATGGCAGCCGACTAAACACGCACATCTCTTGGGACGTGAAAGGAGAACCAGAGACCCTACAAAAAATCTGCAATCACGGAAAGGAGAATTTGAAAATTCCACAGCGAAAGCGACCAGGCTGGGAATGAACCCTAGAACTCTGAGGCCCCTTGGGGGTGCAGTGCTGCGCCAAAAAAAGTCAAATGTTTCTGAAAAATGTGTGTCAAATAAAATAGAAACCAAAACCATGCAAAATCGGACAAGTACGGAGTCTGAACTGGGCTGTGGGTAACATGAAATCACCCCGGCAGTGGACAGTACGCCACACCATGTCAATGACATCGAGATCCTCCATTAGGAGCTTAGGAAAGGTAATATTAGGCTGAACTCGGGCTCTTCAAGACCAAGGAAAGGTTAAGACACTGCATGGATGGAAGGAAAACGGAATTAGGAAACGAAGAAGAAGTGACTGTACATCAGTGACGTGTGCCGATACCTGCTCTTTGACCGAGTCCCTCTGGAGGATCCTCTGAGTCATGTGATTGGCGGCTTCAACTGAAAAGAAATCAAAATCAAAGTTACATCATGTGCTTCAGTGGAGGAAAGTCATCTCTTAAAGATGTGAACACACAACTGAATACTTCAGAGGAGAACAGAATAACAGCCTGGAGGACCCTGGTGCTACAGACAGACAGACAGACAGACTCTCTCTGCATTCCATCATTCAGAATATATATATATATATATATATATATAAGTGCATCCTGATAAATTACAATATCATCGTCAAGTTCATTTACTTCAGTAACCCAATTCAAAAAGTGAAACTCGTATATCCTCCAGATTCATTACACACACAGTGATCCATTTCAAGCGTTTGTTTCTTTTCATTTTGCTGATTGAGGCCTACAGGTAATGAAAACTCCAAATTCAGTATCTCAGAAAATTAGAATATTACAGAAGACCAATAAAAAACAAAATGCTGGCCTTCTGAAAAGTCTGTTCATGTCTGCGTCAATGCGGCATGGCATGGGGACGATCAGCCTGTGGCACTGCTGACAATTCTCTATGGGGTTAAGGTCAGACGAGTCTGCTGGCCAATCAAGCCCAGTGACACCATGGTCATTACGCCAGGTATTGGTACTTTTGGCAATGTGGGCAGGTGCCAAGTCCTGCTGGAATATGAAATCAGCATAAAGCTCGTCAGAAGAGGGAATCATGAAGTGCTCCAAGATGTCCTGGTAGACGGCCACACTGACTTTGGACCAACACCAGCAGATGACAGGGCTCCCCAAATCATCACTGACTGTGGAAACTTCACACTGGACCTCAAGGAACTTGGGACTCTGTGCCTCTCCCGACTCTGGGACCTTGAGTTCCAAATGGATCTGAAAAGAGGACTTCGGGCCACTCAGCTGTTAACAGTCCAGTCCGTTTTCTCCTTAGCCCAGGTGAGGCGCTGCTGACGTTGCCTCTGGTTGACACCAGGCATGCTGTGACAGTTGTAGCCCATGTCCCCGATACACGTCTGTGAGTGTGGTGGCTCTTGAAGCACCGACTCCGGCCGCAGACCCCCAAATTCTGCACAATCCTCTCAAGGCTGCGCTTATCCCTGTTGCTTGTCCACCTTTTTCTGCTGTCACATGTTCTCCTTCACAGTCCAACTGCACTCGAGCCTGCTCTCACTCACTCGCTCCCCTTCGCTCTCGCGCCGGCTTTCTCCGCTCTGCTTCCCAGCAACCTCCGTCTTTTCCTTCTTTTTCTTCCTCTTCCCTAAACCGCCTCGTGCTTCTATTTAATTAAGAGGACGTGGCTGTCGTGGCCAATCAGTAGCCCCCAGAAAACAATCACGGACGCGGATGATTTCTCACCTGTGCACTAGGCGATAAACGCCCACACCACGAATCACCCTGAGACCCTCTTCAGCCAGCTCACCCCCTTATTTACTTAAAACTGGCCTTTGACGAGAGCTGTGGACCCGCTAGACCACAGTATGTATATGTACAGTATATTTATACACACACTGTACACACTCACAGTGGGTTCACACACAGGGTGATTCAGACCCCTTCACTTTATCCACACTTCACTGTGCTGTCAATTTAATTTTAAAGAAGAATCTGAAAATTCCACACTCAATAACCCGCAATGTCAAAGTGACAACAGGCTTACAGGATGGTCTGCAAATTCATTAAAACTCAGAAAGTGAAATCTCTCCTTCCAGTACGTTCTCGGACCCTTTGCTGTGGCTCTCCACTTTGTTTGCTTTCGTTCTCATGGTGATGTTTCTGGAACTTGACTGGAGTTCACCTGTGACAAGCTGAACTTGTTTAGAAAGCCCCCCCCACCCAACGTACCTGTGTACAGGAGGTCCCACAATTCACACGGCATGACAGGACAAAAACCAAGCCATGACGTCCAATGAACTCTCTGTAGACCTTCGTGATCAAATTGTGGTGAGGCCTGAATCAGGCCAAGGGGATCAAACCATGTGGAAAGCTCATGAGCCACAGTGGCCACCATAACTGAGAGATGACAGACTCCTCAGGAGGACTTTGGGCAGGGAGGTGACTCCAACAGAGCTTCAGAAATCCTCTGCTGAGATCATCTTAGCAGCACTCCATTAATCGGGGCTTTATGGTCAAGTGAAGAGATGGAGGCCACTCCCGAATAAGAGACATCTGACAGCATGAGGGAAAGGACTCTCTAGTCCAATGAGGCCGAAATCGAGCTCTGTGGGCCGAAGACCAAGCAAGATGCCTGGTAGAGACCAGGCACTGCTCACCACCTGCTCAATGCCAACCTTGCAATGAATCACAGTGGCAGCAGCATCATGTCATGCTTTGTGAGTGTTTCTTAACAGCAGTGAGAGGGAGATTGGTCGGAACTGGCGGAAAGATGAATGCCACCTAATACAGAGAGGTCCTTGTAAAAAAAAAAAAAACCTGCTCCAGAGTACACGTCACCTCAGACTGTGACGATGGTTCAATAACAAAGTCTGCAGCCAAGACAAGCGCTAGAGTGGCTTTGGGACAAATCTCCAAGTGTCCTTGAGGGGCCCAGCCAAAGCCCCCCACAGAGCAGAGACCTGATGATGGCATTTTACAGAAGCTTCCCATCCAGTCGATCCGAGCTGGAGAGGATCTGCCAAGGAGAAGGACATAAACTTCCTAAATCGAGGGGTGCAATGCTTGTAGAGACTTGAACACCACGATTGGTGGTGCAGCCGCTGCTAAAGTGGGTCCTACAAAGCACCGAGTTAAGGGCCTGCATACCTGGACAAATGAGAGATTTCGGTTTTTAACAAATGTGCAAACCTTTAATGCTTTTACTTGGTCCTTATGGATTATTTAAGTGCAGAAATATTACAATGTCAAAAGAAATCTGTAATACAAGGGTCTGAATCCTCCGAGTTTACTGTACGTACACACAGTCAAGAATGTGCAGCCCACCTCACGAAACAGCTACCATTCACTGCAGGATTACACAGCCATTAGCGTGGATCTCACAAAAGATCCACCCACACTTGCACTAAAGGAGACCCCTGAACTCGACATGTCAAACACTCAGCCACTGCACCGGACTTACTTTAAAGAAGACCCCTTTAGTCGCCGGCATACTCACGTCTCATTAAAATCGCACTGGTGCTGCTCTGCATGCTGTCCTGTAGCTCAGGGACGCCTCGGCCGTGGACTTCACTAATCATGCTGTTCACGTTGTCCAGCAGCCGCTTCTCCCGCAGGCCTCGCTTCTCCTATGAAAATGGAAACTGTTAAAGGCTGCACACCGGTGAGCGAGGACTGCAGAGCCGCCATGTTTAACAGAAATCACAAACCTCAAATTCTCTTACGAAGTAGCGAATCTCCCCTTGGAGGACCGGCTTGTGATCAAACAGCCTGGACTGAATGTCCCCAACATCTACAGAAACACAAGAGGGATTTGAATAAATGACACAAATCAGCCACACAGAGCCACTCAGGCAGGTGGGATCTGCAGTGTAAAAGTAAAACGTGTATATGTGGTATAGCGGGTCCACAGCTCACTGAGCAAAGGCCATTTTTAAATAATCACCGCACCCGAGGCGGCTTCGTGAGGGGGGCGATGTTGTAGCATTAGCCGCGGGGCAGTCGTCGATGTGGGCGTTTCTCACCGTGTGCACAGGTGAGGAACTGCCCACATTCGTGATTGCTCCCGTGGCTAATGCTACAGCTGTGATGGCCCCTCACGTTATAAAAAGAAGCGCAAGTCGGTTGAAAGCAGGTGAAAAAGAAACAATCGGAGAGGGAAAGGCAAGGAAAGAGGTTACCGGGAGCAGATGAGGAGGCAGGTCGGTGAGAGAGCGAGAGAGCGAGCGAACGAACGAGCGCTCACGGGCAGCTGCGAGGGCCTGGGGTGTTGGGCCTACACCCAGGCGTTTGAGTTGGATGTCGCTCCCGCTGAGCGATTAGGTAGCGGGAGTGACCAGGGAAGGCGACTGGCCGCAGAGAGGCCGCGGAAAGGAGACTTGGTGGTTGGAATCCCCAACGTGGGCGACCTGGCCGTTGGTGGAAACCAAGTTCTCCGAGGCTGGGATGAGTGCCATACCGGAGCCAGGGATCGGGAGGTCTCCAGTCTCGAATGTGTGTTGTAGGAGGGCAGCTGCATAGAAAGTGTGGCTCCTCTGTTGCGAAGCCTGGACTGGGAGATGCAGGGGAGTCACATGTTAAAAGAAGCACCGAGTTTGTTTGTTGTTTTAGGACTGCTTCCTAAAGAAGATTTCTAACCTCTCGTTTTAAAGGATTGTTTTGTCTCTTCCAATGGTTTTAACCTCCACTTTCACTTCTGTTTTATTGGATTATTTATTGAATGAACTGCACTATTTATTGGAACACTGTTTGGTTTTGATGGACAATTTTAAATAAAAGCCCTATTCACTTTTTGCACCACCCCTTGCTCAATTGTTTGTTTGCCTCCATTGACTCGCTCTCTCGGTTTCATTATCGACGGTGTTGGGTTCAAGGGTTCCCAAAATCAGATGGGAGTGTGGAGCCAGAACCCACATCGTCACAGTACCGCTTTAGGAAACTGGTTTAAAAAAGAAACCATTCTTTTCTGTACATAATGTGCTAACATTTTGTGTCTTTGTCACAAGTTATTCTGCGTTTTGACGTAACCACATGGAATGCATCCCTGGGCAGCGTGGGAGTGCGGTGGTCAGCCCTGCCACCTCATGGAATGCCACACCCGTGAGGAGTTTGTGTGTTCGGCCAGGGTGCCCCACAGGAACTCCAGTCGTCCTCCCACATCCACGGGTTAACTGGCATTTCCAGTGAACGGGCTCTGTGATGGACTGGTGCCAAGGTCTTTGGGTTTGGTGAAGACTTGCAAACACATCTGAACATAAAACACAAAACGTGCAAAACTGGGCATGCAAGTGAAACCAGGCAATGTGACTTCATGTTGGCGTAATAGCCAGCCAGCATCTTAAAGGTCACGTCTTTGTGTGTTTACAGCATGGAACACGGGAGATGACCCCTTTAACGGAATTACCCAGAGTGCTGTGCGGCTCAGTCTGATCGGTGCCACAAGGCAGAAAGACACACAGCACCACACTGGGCACGACAAATCCTGACGTGAAGGGCGCTGCTGCCCAGGCCCTCC
Source organism: Polypterus senegalus (assembly GCF_016835505.1). Classification (NCBI taxonomy): domain Eukaryota; kingdom Metazoa; phylum Chordata; class Cladistia; order Polypteriformes; family Polypteridae; genus Polypterus; species Polypterus senegalus. Next base: position 207,735,809 of record NC_053158.1, on the reverse strand, counting down.
TTTGAGTCCCCAGCAGTCTCAGTTTTTCTATGGGATTAATAAAGTTTATCTAATCTAAAAATGGACTGAAGGGGAAAAAAAAACATACAGTCAGATAAATAAAGTGAGTACAACTTCATTTAAAGAGATACTTCCATTAACTCCAGAGACAATCCTAAAAATAAATGCTGTTCATCGAAACAACACACAGTGGGCATCTGGGGGAAAAAAAAGAACACAAAAGGGACAACAAAGTATCTGAACAGGCCATGAATGGTAGGCAAGTGAATTTTTTTAAAGAACTGGGAGCAATACAAAGCTAATCAATAGGACTGCTGTACTGCAGCAAGGCATCACAAAGCCATGGGAGGCTGGCAAGCATTTTTGATTAATTCATTAATTACCATAAAGGTACTTTATTTTACAGATGAGGCTACTTAAACCAGATATCAAATAATAATCTGGGCAGCAGACACATCACTTAAAGACAGTCCAGTAAAATGACAAACCGCTTGTCCACCTTAATAAAACGGCAAGTGTCTCTGTCGTTCCAACAGATGGCGCATCACCAACATTTTAAGCAATGCACCTGATTACAACTAATGTTGGGGAGGCGCCCATCTGATGGTGCAGTTCATTAATACACACATTTCTAAATGTATTCCAGCAGATGGTGCACAGGACATGTTTAAGCAGAAGTATAAAGTGATTACTTTGACTTCAAGTCATGACAGATGGGTAGCACAGCCAGTTTACAGCTTAACCAGACTCTGGCCTCGTCACATTTTTTTTAAGCAGATATGTCTGCGACAACTCCATAAAGTAGAATTGTGTGCTTAACGTAACGTTCTTCATGGGACTTTAGGCTGCTTTTAAATAAAGGCTTAAACGTTTAAAAAAAACAACAACATCGTTTTTCCAGCATGATAACCGAAAACAAAACACTGAACCTGGGCATTCAAACAGCGTCTGAAAAATGTTAATATATTTTTTATAACCTGCATCATTGTTATGCCACATGCATTATGAATGAGTACGCGAATTGAGCGTATTGGCCGTGCCAAGACAGAGTGCCTGTTGGCGGAGATTTGATCACGCGAACACAACGAGGTAGGAAGACGAGGCGTCACGAGTGGAAACACCGAGGACTCTCTTGGCTCACGAACGCGGTAAAAATCACGGAAAGAAAAGCGAAACGAGACAACGAACAAGCTTCCCGTGTCTCGACGACTGACAGTAATTAGAAAAGGCACCTTTAGCGATTCTGTCCATGGCGTTAAATCACTCGCCACTCCACCTCTCCACTCCTCCAGACGCTTCCTGAACTGCTGGGCGACTGCGCCAATCCCGCCCCGCATCGCATCGCCCCGCCCCCTGTTTCCGGAGTTGAACGAGCGACCAAAACAGGCTCAACGATCTTTTACTGCCATCTGCAGGTCAGGGGGTTTCGTTACGGCGGCTTCACTGGAAAGCAGAGAATTTAAATCGGCAAGTTCAATGAAAGTGGTTTGATGGCAACAAAAAATATTTGTAAATGTTGTAAATGTACATGTTTATATACGTAGAACTAAACAACTGAACGCATTTTAGTCAACAGCAAAGGGCCGCTGAAACAGGCACCAATAGATTCACGGACAGCTTCCATTCACAGGCGGTAAGATAACGGGACACTCAATCGTGTCTGTGTGTGTGTGTCTGGAAATCTATCTTTCTATCTATCTATTATATAGTGCCTTTCACTCTATCTTTCTATCTATTATATAGTGCCTTTCACTCTATCTTTCTATCTATTATATAGTGCCTTTCACTCTATCTTTCTATCTATTATATAGTGCCTTTCACTCTATCTTTCTATCTATTATATAGTGCCTTTCACTCTATCTATCTATGTGTGTGTGTGTGTGTGATACAGTATCACATAATACAAAGAGTACACAACCCATGTTTCGGGGCTCGTCAAGTGTACACATTTTTGCATCGCCTTATGGAGATATATTTATATTTATAATGCTTCATACTATTATATTTGTGTTGTTTTTTGCTGGTGTTGTTTTATTGTCAGCTGGTCTGAAGAGACTGAACTACAAAATCTGTGAAATCTTTTTTTCCCAGACAGTCATTGTTGATGACAATTTAACATCTTAGTTGATATTCCTGCATTTAACCCTAAAACAGAAATTGTATTTTCTGCTGTCATCTCTCTTCTAGTATTTTCTTTATTTGCAATTTTTCCTGTGTGTTGTTTCTTGTATTAATCTGTTATTTGGCTTTTAATGTTTGGTATTTGTTTGTATCTAATGTTTTTAATTTGATCTTTGTCTGTGCTATTATTCCTTTTGTAATTGTTCAAATAGGTGCCAAGCGCTTTGTGAAAAGTACAATATAAACTAAATGCATTCATTATTATCCATCCATCCAGTATCCAACCCTCTATAGCCTAACACAGGGTCACGTGGGTCTGCTGGAGCCAATCCCAGCAAACACAGACAGGGCGCAAGGCAGGAAACAAACCCCGCCAGCCCACCACAGTTCATTATTATTATTATTATTATTATTATTATTATGGCTCAGTGGCTGAGGCTTTGGACTTCACAAGTTGTTGCTTCAGATCCCACGACAGATACAGTGCGACCCTAAGCGAGTCACTTCACCTGCCTGGGAAAACAAAAATGGAGTCGTCTTTGAATTAAAGTGTCAGCCAAACGACAGTTAATAAAAATATAAATGTTACATACAATAAGACTTTCATTGCAGTTTGTACACATGATAGTAAACTTGAAATGTTCAGCAGCTGTATACTGTTTGTTTAAATTAGGGACAGACTGTGAAATTTAGAAAAGAAATAAGAACATTCAAGATTAACTGTACCTACATATCGTAAATGTTTGCAAATATTCTACAGTTAAATGTGTGTGGACAGATAAATAAATGCAGGGTGAGTCCCAAGAGTGTTGGGGTCCCAACGTGGTCGCCCCTTTTGATTCTTGAACTAAAATGTAACAAAATCTTAGGCACAAACTGGAAATAATAGTAAATTTCAGCCTACTCCTTTTTCAAGCTCGACACTCTGAAGAGCGGGTCAGTCACGGGGGTCTCCGTAACTCGGGTCCAGATGAGACGCCGTCATCATGAGGGGTCGGACTTTTATAGCCCCTTCTGCTGGAAAGGGCGGGGTTCATTTCCCGGTGGGAGGAAAGACGAGTATGTTGGCCGCAGCGCCCCCTCTCGCCCCAGCCGGGTATTGCGTACCCGTGACGAGCCTGAAGGTGCCACTGTGACGCGCATGTGTGACCAGGACTATTGCTGACCTATAACAAAAAATGTACCTCTTTCAACAAGCGTGTGTAATCTTATAACATCTACACACAAAGTCTTTCAGTGAAATAAATTGTCTAAATTAGGGACAAACATAAATAAGCCAATTACAAAAACAAAAACATTCAAGGTAAACTGTATCTACATTGCAAAATATAATCCATATTTAAATAAACGTACAGTTATCATGAAATAGCTATAAATGTATTCTATGCTGTAATTATTTATAATTATCTAGCATATACAAATATGGTATAATAAGGTTCCGTGAAAAACTGTATTTATATTGCAAAAAGGTGGCAATTTATGTTAAACTGTACATACAAACCATCAAACTTTGTAAAGAATCTAAATGACAACGTTTACATATTTAGCACATACTCCGGTTTCCTCCCACAGTCCAAAGACATGCAGGTGAGGTGTATCGGCGATTCTACAGTAAATTGTCCTGTGTGTGTGTGTGGGTGGGTGTGCCCTGCCCGGGGTTTGTTCCCTGCCTTGCGCACTGTGTTGGCTGGGATTGGCTCCAGAAGACCCACGTGACTAGGATATAGCGGGTTGGATAATGGTTGGATGTATAACCATACATTTAAAATATAAGATAGATAGATAGATAGATACTTTATTAATCCCAAGAGGAAATCCACATACTCCAGTAGCAGCATACTGATTACAAAACAATATTGAATTAAAGAGTAATAACAATGCAGGTAAAACAGACAATAACTTTGTATAATGTTAACTTTTAACGTTTACCCCCCGGGTGGAATTGAAGAGTCGCATAGTGTGGGAGAGGATCGATTTCCTCAGTCTGTCAGTGGAATGTTATAATCGTATATTTAATAATTTCACTGAACTATTAGCATTCCATGTATTTGCAGTTGTTATACGATTATACACATTCATTTTATAAATATAACGACTTCATACTCCAATACATACTCCATATACTGTTGGTTTAAAATAACCAAAAATAAATAACACGAGTGAACCTAAACACGGCAGCAAAAGGTCGTCATGACATTGTCTTAAACATATGATAGAAAAAAAAAACAAAGAAATCCATAAAGGACAATAATAAGGCGTAAAGATGACGGCAGACATGAATGACAGCGGAAAAGATCACGGGATCGGTTGGTCAGTCCTCGGTTTTAAATAACGAGCAGCGTGTCTGGTCCGAACGTTTGGAGTCTTGGCAGCTGATACGAGCCGTGATTGGCCCGCTCTTACAGTTCTTGGGCGGGCCTTAGCGGCGGACCGTGATTTGATTGGTTCTCGCGACCAAGCTCTAGCAGCACTTCCAGCTGCTCGGAGGTCCATCGTCATAGCCCAGGGTGTTTATTATTTTAGTCGTTTCGTATTTTGCGCTTTACTTTTCACATGTTGTTAAAAACTCGTCATTAGGGCCACATGATGAACGAGTGGTTAATGTCACCACCTTTTGATTCCCACACTGGTGGCCGCTCTGCTCCGTATCATAACTCCCACCCCCCCTAACGTTACGTTCTTCAGTTCCACGTGGACCTCTCACACCCCGAACTCCGGTTCTTCTTCACCGTGCAAACCGAAGGCGGAACAAATCATCCGAACTGCCTGCGGTCCAGTTGTATAAGTGAAATAAACTGATCTTGGAAGTCACTTTGGATAAGGCTGTCGACCACGTAGTAACATCTACGTAATAACTGAAGAACACGCGGTAAGAAGACCCCTGAATAAGCAGCACGGTGCCCAGGCTGGCTTCAGACCGCTCTGAACTGGAAGGATGGATCTCCTCGAACCTGAAACGCGTTTTAATAAGAGAAAAGATTAGCTTTTTAATGCACAGTTTTGTGTGTCAGTTCGAGCAGAGTCTTAAGACCGTGTAAAGTGCCCAGCAGTTCAGTGTGCAGATCGGCTTCAGGGGTCCAGGCAGCCACCCGTTCGCTCTGTGATCCGAATTGTAATATTATGGGATTGTAGAGAGCTGTAAGAGACGAGGCATAGTATCAGGGGAGTCCTGCCAAAAATAAGAGCGGCAATAAAAACCGCGCAGGGGGTGCACGACACAAGTGTGGCCTGAAGGGGTCAGCCTTTCACCACCCATGGAGGGAGACGAGCGGCGGCGAAGATGCGCTGGGACTGAAGCCAAGAAAATATATATATATACTACTAGGCTGACCCGCCTTTTAAGTTGACCACTTCTTAAGGCAATTCAATATGTAGATCAATATGATATTTTATACAAACAAACGCATTAATTTGGTTATATTGCATTTGAGCGGGATTACTTTAATACTCGTAGTTTCTGTTATTTTTGTGATGAAATTTAAACTTTTTAAACTACGCGGTGAGGCATTTGTACTCCATCAACATTAATTATTTCCAGAGACATCATTTTGTCTGTTTTTCCAGCGCATCGCGCACAAAAGCAAGGGAACGATGGGAGCACCAGAACTCACATCATGTCGCTTCGTACCGCAAGCTGCAAGTAGTAAGTCTGTGATAAGCGGAATACCGCTACGCTTTCCACTCACGGGACGGAAGGACAATCCCGACTGCTTTAATATAGTAAGAAAGAAGAAGAAGAAGTCTGGAGTAGAAAATCATCTTTTACCTGGAAAAACGAAACTACAAATCCCATCGTGCATTGCAAAATGGACGGGGCGTGTGTGAAACTCCACGCCTGCGTAGCACTCACGGGACTGAAGGACAATCCCGACAGCTTTTATATAGAAGGATAGATATATATAAATATATAAAGACTTTTTAAAAACCACACTAATATTAAGTTAAAAAGTGTACTAAAAGTAACAAAATAAGTTTCTCATACGTCACTCGTAAAATAAAAGCGTGGGCGCTCTTTATGAAAACATTTTAACATTTCCTTTGACGTTTATATGCACCCCCTCCTTGAGCCGTCACCTTATCGTGGTGGAGGGGTTTGCGTGTCCCAATGATCCTAGGAGCTCTGTTGTCCGGGGCTTTATGCCCCTGGCAGGGCCACCCAAGGCAAACTGGTCCTAGGTAAGGGATGAGACAAAGAGCAGTTCAACAAACCTCCGATGAAGAATAAAAACCTTGGATGACGTTTTCCCTTCCCTGGACGCAGGTCACCGGGACCCCCTCTGGAGCCAGGCCTGGAGGTGGGGCTCGATGGCGAGCACCTGGTGGCCGGGCCTGCACCCATGGGGCTTGGCCGGGCACAGCCTGAAGAGGTAACGTGAGTCCTCCTTCCCATGGGCTCACCACCAGTAAGAGGGGCCAAGGAGGTTGGGTGCAGTGTGAGTTGGGTGGTGACCGAAGGCGGGGACCTTGGTGGTCTGATCCTCGGCTACAGAAACTGGCTCTTGGGACGTGGAAAGTCACCTCTCTGAAGGTGAAGGAGCCTGAGCTGGTGCGCAAGGTCGAGAGGTTCCAGCTAGATATAGTCGGACTCACCTCGACGCACAGCTTGGACTCTGGAGCCAATCTCCTTGAGAGGGGCTGGACTCTCTACCACTCTGGAGTTGCCACCGGTGAGTGGCGCCGAGCGGATATGGGCATACTTACTGCCCCCCGACTTAGAGCCTGTGCATTGGGGTTTACCCCGGTGGGCGAGAGGGTGGCCTCCCTCCGCCTTTGGGTGGGGGTGAAGGGTCCTGACCGTTGTTTGTGCAGTTTGGAGTACCCACCCTTTTTGGAATCCCTGTGGGGGGTGCTAGAGGGCATACCTTCTGATGACCCCCTTGTACTGCTGGGAGACTTCAGTGCTCATGTGGGCAATGACAGTGAGACCTGGAAGGGCGTGATTGGGAGGAACGGCCCCCCGATCTGAACCCGAGTCGTGTTTTGTTATTGGACTTCTGTGCTCGTCACCGATTGTCCATAACGAACACCATGTTCAAGCATAAGGGTGTTCATATGTGCACTTGGCACCAGGACACCCTCGGTCTCAGGTCGATGATCAACTTTGTGGTCATGTCGTCGGACCACTCGGGTGAAGAGAGGGGCGGAGCTGTCAACTGATCACCACCTGGTGGTGAGTTGGCTTCGATGGTGGGGGAGGATGCCGGTCAGACCTGGTAGGCCCAAACGTGTTGTGAGGGTCTGCTGGGAACGGCTGGCAGAGTCCCCTGTCAGAAGTAGCTTCAACTCCCACCTCCAGCAGAACTTCAACCACATCCCGAGGGAGGTGGGGGACATTGAGTCCGAATGAGGTGGCTGACCAGAGCTGTGGCCGCAAGGTGGTCGGTGCCTGTCGTGGCGGCAATCCCCAAACCCGTTGGTGGACACCGGTGGTGAGGGATGCCGTCGAGCTGAAGAAGGAGTCCTATAGGACCTTTATGTCCTGTGGGTCTCTGGCAAAAACTCGGGCGTGGGACGAGTTTGGGTTGGCCATGGAGAACGACTTTCAGACGACTTCGAGGAGATTCTGGTCCAACATCTGGTGTCTCAGGAGGGGGAAGCAGTGCAGTGTCAACACCGTATATGGTGAGGATGAGGAGCTGCTGACCTCGACTCGGGACGTTGTGGGTCGGTGGGAGGAGTACTTCGAAGACCTCCTCAATCCCACTAACATGCCTTCCATGAGGAAGCAGAGCCTGGGGACTCTGAGGTGGGCTCTCTCATCTCTGGGACTGAAGTCACCGAGGTGGTCAAAAAACTCCTTGGTGGCAGGGCCCCGGGTGGATGAGATCGCCGGAGTTCCTTAAGGCTCTGGATGTTGTAGGACTGTCTTGGTTGACACGTCTCTGCAACATCGCATGGACATCGGGACAGTGCCTCTGGATTGGCAGACCGGGGTGGTGGTCCCCCTCTTTAAAAGGGGACGGAGGGTGTGTTCCAACTATAGAGGGATCACACTCCTCAGCCTCCCTGGAAAAGTCTATTCGGGGGTTCTGGAGAGGAGGGTCCATCGGATAGTCGAACCTCAGATTCAGGAGGAACAGTGTGGTTTCGTCCTGGTCGCGGAACAGTGGACCAGCTCTTCACCCTTAGCAGAGTCCTGGAGGGTGCATGGGAGTTTGCCCGACGGTCTACATGTGTTTTGTGGACTTGGAAAAGGCGTTCGACCGTGTCCCTCGGGGAGTCCTGTGGGGGGTGCTCGGAGTATGGGGTACCGGACCCCCTGATAAGAGCTGTACAACCGGTGTCAGAGCTTGGTCCGCATTGCCGGCAGTAAGTCGAGCCCGTTTCCAGTGAGAGTTGGACTCCGCCAGGGCTGCCCTTTGTCACCGATTCTGTTCATAACTTTTATGGACAGAATTTCTAGGCGCAGCCAGGGTGTTGAAGGGGTCCGGTTTGGTGGACTCAGGATTGGGTCACTGCTTTTTGCAGATGATGTTGTCCTGTTTGCTTCATCAGGCCGTGATCTTCAGCTCTCTCTGGATCAGTTCGCAGCTGGGATGAGAATCAGCACCTCCAAATCCGAGAGCATGGTCCTCAGCCAGAAAAGGGTGGAGTGCCCTCTCGAGATCCTGCGCCAAGTGGAGGAGTTCAAGTATCTCGGGTCTTGTTCACGAGTGAGGGAAGAATGGGCGTGAGATCGACAGGCGGATCGGTGCGGCATCCACAGTGATGGGCTCTGCATCGGTCTGTCGTGGTGAAAAAGGAGCTGAGCCGTAAGGCAAAGCTCTCAATTGACCAGTCGATCTACGCTCCTACCCTCACCTATGGTCATGAGCTATGGGTAGTGACCAAAAGAACGAGATCGCGAATACAAGCGGCTGAAATGAGTTTCCTCCGCTGTGTGTCTGGGCTTTCACTTAAAGATAAGTTGAGGAGCTCAGAGTAGAGCCGCTGCTCCTCCACATCGACGAGTCAGATGAGGTGGCTCGGGCATCTGATCAGGATGCTTTCTGGACGCCTCCCTGGCGAGGTGTTCTGGGCACGTCTAACCGGGAGGCGGCCCCGGACACACTGGAGGGACTATGTCTCCCGGCTGGCCTGGGAACGCCTTGGGATTCTCCGGAAGAGCTGGAAGAAGTGGCGGGAGAGGAAGTCTGGGCACCTCTGCTGAAGCTGCTGCCCCCGCGACCCGACCTCGGATAAGCGGAAGAGGATGGATGGATGGTTTATATGCACACATCTTCATACAAGATGCAGTTACTCGCGCCATCCATCCATCCATCCATCCATCCATTCTCTTCCGCTTATCCGAGGTCGGGTCGCGGGGGCAGCAGCTTAAGCAGAGGCCCAGACTTCCTCTCCCGCCACTTCTTCCAGCTCTTCCAGGAGAATCCCAAGGCGTTCCCAGGCCAGCCGGGAGACATAGTCCCTCCAGTGCGTCCTGGTCTTCCCAGGGCCGCCTCCCGGTTAAACGTGCCCAGAACACCTCACCAGGGAGGCGTCCAGGAGGCATCCTGATCAGATGCCCGAGCCACCTCATCTGACTCCTCTCGATGCTCTACTCTGAGCCCCTCCTGGATGACTGAGCTTCTCACCCTATCTTTAAGGGAAAGCCCAGACACCCTGCGGAGGAAACTCATCAACTCGCGCCATCTATTGGTGAAATCTTGAACTGTTCCTCATATGAAAATCTCATTTCTTAATTAGCGTGGATTAATTCAGCGTTTCTCAACATTTACGTATCTGCGACCCCCTAACGTTTTTTTGAAAGGAGCCCACTAATGCCAATTTGTTCTTTTTTAATGTAGAGAAAAGCCAAGCAAAATGACTCCTTTTATTGGCCAACTAAAAAGATTACAACATGCAAGCTTTCGAGACGACTCGGGCCCCTTCTTCAGGCGAGATGTCTTTTCTAATGGATGACATATCAGAGATGTATATTTTATTCTGCCTCCTTAACTTTTATCGCCATTTCTCTAACTCTAGATTTGCTGTTCTAGTATCAGAACGTAGTTTAAGTTCATTTGGTTTGGTTTCAACAGAATTATTTTTCATATTTTCGATTCTCGTTTTCTTTTTTTTCACATCTTCACGCCCACCTTTTTGTTACTTCGCGCCCCCCTAGGGGTCCGCCCCACAGTTTAAGAACCACTGGATTAATTGATCAATTATTGAAACTGATTATTGAGTGACGTGTTGTCATCGGAAGTGAGTAAGTGTGCACAGTTTCAAGTAAATGAGTTCAATATCGATTACAAGGTTTGGACCTGACGACAAGCAGCAGGTGAAGCTCATTGAAGCGTCTTAAAAAGAGAACTCGAAGGACGAGGTGGGAAATTCACTCCTGGCCAGTTCTTGACTTCATCCTGTGCGTCTCCAGCAACGGGCCGATCAAAGTAAACGGCGATATCCCCGTTAGCAGGCTGAACGAGCGACGAAAGGTGCCCACCGAAGTGTCCGTGCAGGGTCCTTCTCGGCTGCAGGTGTCACGCGCGCATGACGTAAATGTCCTGCAAAGAATGATTGGCTTCGCGCGGAAAAGCACGTCTCGAATGTCCAAATGCCTTGCATTGCGCATGCGCTTATTTCGCACTGAGCCGAACAAACGGATCTTTAGTCGATTTCGCGTCTTCGGGGTGACAGTCACGTGAAGGTCCTTCAGGGAGTCGTACCCAGTGGCCTCTCACTCTAAATAGTGAAGTGCTCTGTTTGAACGAATGAGCCCTGGCTGCACCTGACCAATCGATCGACTTTTGATAAAGGACCTGGAATGGAGTTTCGAAGGCGGCGCGCACTCCTAATATGTTCAGATCAGCTTCTGGGACCCTTTCAAAATGGCATCCAAAACGTCGGACCCTGATGTAGCCTGAAAGGCGTGCTTGATTCTGCGAGGTCACATCTCCGAGTCTGACCAGAAGAGCTCTGTGCCCAAAGTCAAGTAGGTCTAAATAGTAGGTCGAAATACTGCAATACTCCAGACGGGGGCGCTGCCGGCCTCATCTAAAACATAAGGACCCTGACAGGCGAGAGGAGACCATTCAGTCCATCGGCCCCTCGCTCGTTCAGCCAAAGGCTCAGCTGTCCCAACATCTCATCCAGATCTCCAGGTTTCTGCTTCAGCTCCATGGCTCTGTAGTTTTGTTCCCAATTCCCACAACTCCTGGTGTAAAGGAGGACTTCCTGGCTTTGGTCCTAAATGCACATCCCTTTAGTTTCCACGAAGGTCCTCGAGTATGTGACTCACGAAAAGCTGAGGTGCTTCTGTGCGAGGAGCCAGCCAGAGAAGAGAAGGGGGTCCTAGAAGCTGGCGTATGATCTTGGGGGTGAAGCCCCCTCTGCCCACCATGTGGCCATATTCTCTCATGACCCCCTGCGTGGACACCCGCCGTTGGAATGCCAGGCGCCCAGACGTGTGTGGCTCTGTGGGGCCTGTCAGGACCTGCTAGGAGTTTTCCAGGTTTGTGACCCTGACAGAGGTGACAGAGAGGTTCTTCATTGTGACGCCATAGCAGTTCCCAAGAGACCTGTAGAGAAGGTGAGAGGTGTGTGACACACCAGTGGGCTCCTGATTGTGAAGGGGACCCTCGCTGCCCACAATGACGCAGTTCATGTTCAGGTTTTCTTGGTCAGCTGTGTCCCATCAGGTCGCCCACCGCACTCTGATGGCTTCAGTTTCGTCCACATATTGGGCCGCAAGGCGGTGAGGCACTCGGGGGACTTTGAGCCCCACGCCGCTCAGCTTGGCTCCACGTCCCCGCACGTCTTCAGAGGCTCGTGCGGGTTCAATGAGGGGATGGCTTCTGTGATGTCCCGCCATCTCCTGCATGTGGCCCGTGACTCTCTGGGTCAGGTGACACTCTGCACCCTCCGACTGGAGACGTCGTTCTTGTTTATGAAATGAAAAATCTGATGATTTGGACTCGCTGAAAACACGAATTTGATGCCAACACCACCTCCTCCTCCTCATCGGCGCACAAACTGGCACACTGGGGGGCTTCTCTTCACTTCATTGTGACGGCGGGAGATGTGGACGAGAGCAATGACAGGAAATCCAAAAGGCTTAGCTAACGTCACACGAGGAAACCGTCAACCTGAACACGAAACGGACCCCCGAAATGAGAACGACGTCACCTCGGCGCCACAGGCCAGCAGAAGGAGGAGCTCTGAATTCCATTTAATTCAAATCACCCTGAACGGGCTTACGGTGGGTTTGCTGACCCCGAGACCCCGTCAGTTTAACTGCCCATCAGGTACAATGCCACCTCACCTCACTGGCCTGGTGTTTGTGGGGGCTGTGACCCTTTGGTCACTGCTGGATGTCCCATCTGTCATCCATCATGGGGTCTGACTGGAGTGCCCCCTCCCCTGGCCGGGTTGGCACTCTGAACGTTACTTCTTTGTGTCTCCCAGCGTGCTGTGGTTTCACGAGTGAGATGTTCAAGGCCACGTTAATACACAGGATGACCTGCTGAATTATTCAGTCCATGGACTGTGGGGGGCTGCCGGGGGGATTGGGGTTCACAGGCATTGCTGGCGCCTCTGGCAGCATTCAGAAATGTAAAGTTGGGTCCAAGTTGATTTATTTGATGGTGATGCTGATATGAACCTGGGGGTCCTAAACACAGAAAAAAAAATCACTAGAGGGGGAAAACCATCAAACCCTGGCGAGTCACAAAAGGGCAAAAATGGGATCTTTATAAACAAAAGATTTACTCTCAGCAAAGATGTCTGTGATGACAATAAGCTGTGAGGAGCACAAAGGCAGAAGGAGACGCTTGAAACAAGAAGGCCAAACTCAGACGAGCCAAAGGTCAAAGACCCTGTAAACCCCAACGCATGCAATGAACCGCAAGGGACAGCTTCAATAGGGCTGAGGGAGGTCCCTTGATAATGATGGGCAGGTGGCCCCGCCTCTTGGGGAACCGCCCACAAAACTCCAGGAACGCTGAGGCACAGAAATGAAACGGAAAAGAAGAATACGTACAAATAAAAGACAGCAAGCTTCAAAAACGGTACAAGCCATCGGGCCAGTGGACCCGTGACAGCTGAAAACGGACCTCCATGCTCACAAAATGGGGCAGACACGAGACCCCCATCATCTGACCAGCGTGCAGAAGCAACGTGAAAGGCAAGTGACAGGTCAAAATGGATGGAAATCGAGGGACGTTCTGCGCCCGTCTGGAGTCCTCTGGGGGGTCCCCACACTGCAAGATGGATGTGCCAGCACTTGAAGCTGCACAGAGGAGAACAACCAGGGGCATCGGAGGAGTGAAGCACACGTCACATTGTGACAGACTTGGATGGCAGGGGCACCTCATTGGGTCTTCAAAGTCCTCAGGGACGTCCAAAGGAAGACCCTGCAGCTTAACGGTGAGTCGAGGACACCAATGGCGGTCCATTCAGGACCGAGGGCAGGAAGTGCTTGTGGGCGTCTGGAGCCGAGTACTGCGCCAGGGAGAGGACCCTGAGACCCTGAGACCTGAGCGAGATGAGGGGCTTAACAAAGAGACGGACTGAGGGGTCTGCTGTCGTTTGTGCCTCATCTTCTTACTTGTATGAAGTACACTAACATGGTCACTCCAGTCTGTGTGTGTGTGAGCGTGAATGTGAGTGTGTAAGAGTGTATGAGAGAGTGTGTGTGAGTAAGTGTGTGTGTGTGAGAGAGAGTGTGTGTGAGAGTTTGTGAGTGTGAGAGTGTGAGAGAGAGTGTGTGTGAACGTGAGTGCGTGAGTGTGTGAGAGAGAGTGTGTGAGAGTGAGTGCTTATCTTTGTACACCAACTGTGGATTTTGAGTCTGGTGCCCCCAATCAAAGTGCAGAAGCAACACTTAAGTAACGGGAGATGCGGACCCCCTTCTGGATCTTTGGTGGGCACTGGCAGTACAGTTGTGAAGGCCTCCACTAGCGTTTGTGACAAATGTGTGAAGTTTGTTGTTCCTGTCACGTTTCAGTGAACCACTTCATGCTTTCTGGTCCTAGTCTTCATGCCAGGGCATTGCCATCATCTTCATTTTCCTGGAGCTGCCCACCTTAGCTAAAGAGGGTGGGGGGTCCTTGTGCAGGTTTCACAGACGCCTGTCCACATCTCTGCCTTTTAGGTGACAGATGAATGCTGATGTCAGGCTGGCTGCCACTGTCCTCACCTCCTTGACGTTGATGTCTGCTGCCCACTTCTCCATTGCTGGTGTTTGTCCCCATGTCACTTTCCAGTGGCTTCTCTTTTTCATGTTGGTTTTTCTCGCTCAGATGGTTCGCCTCCTTGAGCTTCTCATCCTCTGCCCACTGCGGCTCTTCCCGTATCTCGACGATTTGCTCCAACAGCTGACCTGAAGGCTTCTCTCCATGGACTTCACCTGCAATCCAGCCTGCTCAGACTGGAGGTCCTTCGTCGTCATGCCCACTAGTGATTGATGGTAACAGACTGGCATGACTTTCAGCCTGGCAGTGGATGTCTGTGGCCGGACCAGCATCTTCTTCTTCCTCCTCCTCCTCTCACTTGTTTCTCGTTTCTTAATGCAGGCGCTACAAGGCCCACCTCAGCAGGGGCTTCAGATGCCAGTGTCAGGGGTAATTCATAGTGAAGGGGGGGTGTTGGGGGGTCCTAGAAGTTCTCCTGTGGCAGTCAAAAAAAGCAGGTGAGGTGCATTTTATACCTTCAAGTGAATGTGAAGGGCGCTATATAAGATGAGCAGCTCTCAGAGGCACAAGGGATGATGGGATATCTTTCTGTTCCAGCGTTTCTCAACCTTTACGTATTTGTGACCCGAGTTTTCATGACAGTTTTAATTGCGCCCCCCGTAATGTTTTTTGAAAGGAGCCCACTAATACCAATTTGTTCTTTTTTAATGAATTTTATTACACCTCCTTAACTTTTATCGACGTTTATCTAACTCTAAATTTATTTTTTCTAAGATCAGATTGTAGTTTAAGTTCATTTGTTTTGGTTTCAACAGATGATTTTTTCATATTTTTGATTCTTGTTTTCTTTTTTTCACATCTTCGTGCCCCCCTTTTTGTTATCTTCGCACACCCCTAGGGGGGTCCGCCCCACAGATTAAGCATCTGACCTCATGTAACCCAAAAGAACCTTCCAGGGAGTTCCCTGACCCTGTTGGGACCACCTTGACTGGCACCCACCCCTGATGAATGGAGTGGAGTGTGGGCTGGCATCATAGAAGGCTTGGCATTTACACCATTTGGGGTTACAGGGGGTTGCTGCCTAACCCAGCAGCACTGGGCATAAGGTGGGTAGTAGAGTGCCAGTCTACGATGGGGGCATACTTGGGGTCAGTTTAGACTTCACCAAACCTTAATGTCTTTGACATGTGGGTGATAATTTAGACCTAAGAAGGTGCCAGTCCTGGGCTGGGGTTTGAACCCGAGTCTTTGGAGTGCCCAACCTGCCATTTTTATAGCTCCTTCCCTAATGGCCATTCTTGAGAAGCATGTGTAATGATGGCGTGATTCAGGGCATCTGATATAGCGCCCTGCACTCTGCCCCAGCTAGATCTGTATCTGGGGTGAAGGTACTGTCTGTGACAATAAAGTGACTGAAGGTTGGCATGTGTTAGGTGGCCTGGGGTGGTTAGCAACTGTTTCCGCTGCATCATTTTTGGGGCACACAAATGTCATCCATCATATTGCAGCCATTACTGTGGCACAATTTTAAGGGGCAAAGAAATAATGAAAGACAAATAGAAAATGCCAGCATGTGCCACAGGTCAAGAAACGAATGCCAGCTCCATCAGAATGTGTGGTCTCAAGGTGAACAGAGGGGTCCAATTCTACATTTGTTAATTCCTTCAAAGTGTGCATTCTCACATGGGCTCAGGCTCAGGTCCCAGCCCTGGACAGGATGCCCGCTTGTCTTCAGTCACACTAATTCCTGTTGGAGCTCTTTGGCTTTGCCAGTTCAGTTGATTTTGGTGCCCGTTTCCGTGTGTATTTTTCTCCAGGTGTGCAAGTTGAGGTTACCATTGGTGCCCCTGTTGGCACTGCCCATTCCTAGTGGGTTCCCAGCTTGCATTGCCCTGTGCCCAGCTGGACTAAGCAGGTTCAAGCAAGGAGGGATTTATTGTAAAAAAGCGTTGAGATGCTGTTGGTACAGAAAGGCGCTTTATGAAATGACGGTCATTGGCACCTTCTGGGGACTCTGAAGACTTCAGTCAAAAAGAACACACCGGAGTCTGTGTGTGTGTGTGTGTGTGTGTGTGTGAGTTAACGGTGGACCCTCAGTGAAAGGCGCTATACAAAATCAACTGCATTGAACAAACACAGCGCCCCCTATGGATTGATAAGCGTGGGGGGCACACTGGACACTTTCAACCTGCCGCCATGACGAGATGACACTCTGCCCAGGAGCCCACTGCGATTACTGTGTGGCAAGTCCACTTTGTCCAGTCCAGGGTCACCATGTGCTCTGAGCACTTACTCCATGAAAGGCGCTATATGAATGTAAATGGCTGCGATGGGGTGCCCGGTGTCAGGTCATCTATTTCGCAGACCCCCACGCGCGAAACCACCTCTACGGCAAGTCCGTTTCTTTTCTTTTCCTATTATTTCCTTCCATGACCCCCAAACCTCCCCTCCTCATGTCTCGCGCCTTTAGCGTTTGCGGCCATCCCGAGATGAGCCTGCCTTGTCCTGTCATTTGTCCCCACGGGCTGTCTGCCGAGGAGAGGCGGGCTCGAGGGTCGCTTCGTCGTCCAAGTCAACTGCCAGGCAACAGGCGGGGAGGCCCAAACCTGTTGAGGCAGCCGTCTCCTAAGGTGGCCGCAATCGAAGTGACAAGCGAGTTGAGGGGAAGTGGGCGCCTCGTGCGCGCGAGCGAAATCGGCGCCCGGCAGGCCGTGGCTTCCTTCCCTCCGCGAGCTTCTGCGGGCCGCGCTGCCGATCGAGGTTCAGAGGGAGCCCCCGGGCGGCCTGTCACGCCGAGTGCGCCGCGCCTGCCTCTGATGCTCAACCTGGACAGACAACGCCTGGCAGGCACGAACTGCTCAGGCACCGCGATGATCGCGCGCGAGACCGAGAAGGCACATGACACCCAGCAGGAACAGGCGGCCAGATCTGCCAGCTCCGCCATCCAGCTGGGTAGCCCAAGGGGACCTGCCGATCTCCAGTTGAATACGCATCAGCGCTGAGCCGTCACATCGGCTCACACGAGTGGAAACGCGGCCGAGACTTGACTCGTCACCTCCGAAGAGCCGCCTCTCCGCACACTTGTCCGGGACGCGACGGGCACTCGCGCGGCTGCGCCGGGGGCGCCTCTGCAATTAGCAGCCAGTCACCTGAGCGCCGGAGCGCACCTGGGCAGGGGCAGGCGGGGCGGGATGGGATGGTAGAGCGCCCCCTGGAGCCCGCTCGGCCGAAGTAAAGCGGTGCATCCTTGAGCGTCGAGCGACCGGTTCAGACTGAAGGGGCGGGGCTTCGGTCGGCAATTAGCGCTGCACACCGTTAAGGTCCTAGATAGCGCCTTAGGGGGTGGTGGTGGCTCATGCTATGCACAGTCGCCTTGGGACACAACGCCAGCCGGACTGACAATTACAGAGGACAAAATGACAGGCAGGGACATCGGAAGACGGGCGAAAGTCCGAGTAAGGCTGCGTGTGCGCGCTTCACATTTACAGACACGGGAATACGTCAGAGCCCACGTGCACGGGAAGCGAAAAGGAACGCGCGCATCTTTTTATGAAAATTCTTATAATTGAAATAAAAATCACGTAGGCTAAACGTCGTGTGTGAATACCCTCATTATCACATCGGGAGTCACCTGTATAGTGCCTTTCATATCTATCTATCTATCTATCTATCTATCTATCTATCTATCTATCTATCTATCTATCTATCTATCTAATAAAGTGCATTTTGTATTATCAGATAGTGTCTCTTTTATATCTATCTGTATTATATAGTGCCTTTAACTTGTTTTAATATGTTTTATATGGTGTCTTTCAAAACTATTGTTTTCTTGTATAACTGCATGTGTACTATTTCCTTTCACTTCTATATCTCTATGATATCATTGCTTTTATTCTATTTATTGTTTTTCTTATTTATGCATCATCTATTTAATTTAGCACCTTACATGTCTGTTTGTCTGTCTGTTATGTAGTGCCTTTTATATTGATCACTAATATCGTGCCTTTCAAGTCTGTTTCTCTGTTCTGCCCTTCGGACGCCTTTGTTTCATAGTCCGGCCATTCCTAGCAGGACGGACTCCAACACCCTACTAACAGACACCGACCCCCCCGACCCCTGCCTCTAAACCACAGACCCCTAAATGAATTCTGTACTGACGGCCACCCCGTTCACGTTATTCCAGATGCGCGGGCACGCGCAGGCCCCGGCCGTCTCGGACACGGCGCACGTGCCCGCGGTTCTCGAGTTGTGAAATTCAGTGCTCGTTTGGGTGCGCGCGCCCCGAATTGTTTGCGTCTACAATGTGAAGGGGTCGCTTCGTAATGGATGTCCTCGTCACAAAACGGCTAGAAAGCCACCTAAACGGGGATGTGGTACACCAAACCTGGACGGTGAAGTCCCAGGCACAGTCGGACACTACGCTAGCGGATCTCTAAATGGCCACTCACGGCCAGCTGTGTCGACCCCTCGGACACCCCGTCAGATGGCTCCAGCCTTGAGGTTCTCGCTGGTAGTCTTTTGGGCTGCTTGATGTCGGTTGTGGCCATATGTGTGTCCCGATTTCCTCAAACTTCCAAAAATTCTAATTTTAATTTTGGAGCCTCACACTGCTTAGTGCAGGCTGTGGTGGGTGGCACAGCTGGTGACTCTTCCAGTACTGTTGTGGTCCCTGCCCATGTCCGTACCCTGTGATGTCTTACCATACTGCCTGTGTGCTTTGGTGCCTGGCCATGGCACTATCTTCACTCAGGTGCTGGGCTGCTGGCCTAAATTTCGTTCTTCTTTGCTTTTAAAAATGCTGCCTAATGGTACATACATTGGGTGAAAGGCACTATATAAAATAAAGTGGGATTAGCTGAATGTCTGCTGAAGTAGAGACCCTCGGGTGCTGTCAAGTGAATAAGGACATGGGGTTCAAACCCTGTGAGTGTCAGTCATTGTCATGAAAGGCGCTATATCAGATTCAACTCTGTTTCCTAGTGTTGTGGTTAGGACAGTGGCCTGACCATCTTAGACCTCCTCAGTGTGGCAGTCATGTAAGGTGGTCTTGACAGCCTTAAAAGTGGGGGCACGCAGAGCCTTCTCCTCATTTTCCGTTTTGCATACACTTTCCCTTCAACTCCACTAGGTGTCCCCAAGTCCCCATAGCCATCTCTGCCCAGACTGTGGGTACTGCAAGCTGGCATCATGTCGTGACTTTGTGGGTGCCGCTGGCAGGTTCTCCCTGTGCTCCTGGGGGGATTCAGAATCAGCCTTGGGTGGACCGGCGCCCCCTTGTGTGATTTGCAGGCCGGGATGTTAAAAGCTAGTACAATAATACTACATGTGATTTATATAGCGCCTTTCCTATTCTCAAAGCACTTAAACTGCCTACTGTCACTTCAGAAGATTTCTAATATTTTTCTGTAAATTTGCCAGTGAGGGTTAGGGTTAAGGTTTATTGTTGATCCTTTGCCCCACCAATGCCAGTTTATCTCTTCTTCCTCGTCACTGCATCCCAGATTAAGATTCATAAGGACACATTGGATTATATAGCGCCTTTCCCTTGGTCACAGGGCAGACATCCATTCCAATACAAGGTCTGAGAGTACAGGTCCAGTGGCAGGAGCCCACCCTGGGTATGATGCCAGTGCAGTGAAATGGCTGACTTACCCTATCTGGGCACCTAACCTCTGTGCCACTGTGCTGTCTCATATGAGTAAAGGAACAAGACAAAGGTGAGCAGTGCTGCTGGAGTGGGCACCGGTGCACGGGTGATGCCCTGGAGGCAGGGGAGAGAGGCTGGCAGAGGCACACATGAGTCACGCGACGGCCGACTCCAAATGAGCCGGATGAGCAGATGTGCCCCCAAGGCCTCTCAGTCCCTCCAGATGCACCTGTGCAGAATTCCCTGGTGGGCACAGACAAGGCAAACGAAGACGAAGAAGAAGAAAAGTGGGAAGAAAAGAGAGAGGGGGGCAGCAACTGACACAAAGGAGACACTGCCCACATGTAGAGCCGACAACCAGTGCCCACATCGTGATGTGTCTCAGGCCCAGACCACAAGCACTGACGAGGATGCCCTCGAGGAAAGTGGCGAGACAGTGGGGGACAAACGATGACCCCTAGTGGGATCCTGAGTCGATGAAAGTCCTGAGGCTGTGGGTGGCTCAACGTCTCCTGTCGTCCATCTGCCCACGTTAGGGACTGTCTTCATTCAGGCCAGCATACAATACTCAGGGGGTGGCACATCACAACTTGTCACTTGGCTTGGGGTCTGACATGGAGACTGGAACAGGGGGACACCAATGCTGCTCCCATCCCTCCCGTGCCCTCCAGCCACTGAAGCCTCTTTCTCTTTGACAAGACTGTCCTAGCAGCGCTGGGTAGAGCGCTTGAGGGGGCACCAATTCCCCCCTGGGCACACACACCTAATGAGCACCTCCTCAGACTGAAGGGAGAACAGAGAAGCGGGGCTCAAGCAGATAAGAGGTGGCAGCCCTAGCCACTGAGCCACCTGACAGCTGTTTTATATAGCGCCTTTCATCTTGAGCTCAATTATGACTACAGAGAACTTGTGGATATGGGTGTCATTAATGACCTCGTCACTTGCTGTCCACTTCACCACAAGAATCAGGTGGGTGGAGGAGTGTGTTGTATCTCAACAGCAGATTGGTGGCCTGTCTGATGACATTGGACAAGTGGCCCCTGCACCCCAAGGCACATCCCTCTTCAAAGACAACACAAGACTGGCAGCTCCGTCACTCAACATGTCGACTTTGTGATGGACTCCATCTTATTCCAGGTGGGTACATCACAATAAGCCGTCTAGTGAGTGGGGTGCCTGCCATGGCATAGTGGGCACATTAAAGGCAGGCCCGTCCTTGAGGGAGCCTCCTGCGTCTTCACACTCTGGCCAGTTGGGATGAGAACGGGCCACTCCGCCCAACAAGCCTGCCAGTCCAGTTCAGCTCATTTCTCCAGTCAACATCTGAAGGTCCTCAAAGTCCAGCTGTCCACCACACTGCATGGTCACTCAGTCCATCCGTCTTTGGGAAAAGAGAACTTGAGATCTGTGTGAAGTTGACGTCTGTGTCCCGTATTCTGATCTATATCCATATTCTAAAGTGACACCTCTGCTCCTCCATAATTGTTGTGTTCTCTCCGCTCTCCTCCTCCTCCCAGTTGCTCTCCGTGGTCCTGAAATCAGGCCGGACTTCGTCTTGTGCCGCTGCGTCTTTACTGTGACGTGAAGACCTCGAGTGCTCTCACTAGTCCAGAGGAGGCCTCCTCACCACGTTGTACAGCTTGTACTCTGCACATCAGGGCGCCATATAACCTAACAGCCCACCGGTTTTCTTACTGGTTTTCTCTCTCTCTCTTAATGGGTGGCACAGTGGTAGCTCTGCTGCCTCACAGTAAGGACACCAGGGTTTGTGTTTCTGGTCCTCCCTGCGTGGAGTTGGCATGTTCTCCCCGTGTCTCAGTGGGTTTCCTCCCAGAGGCCAAACACATGCAGGTTAGGAGGACTGGTGACGCTACGGGTGTGTGTGTGGCTGTGTATGTGTTATGGTCACCCTGCAATGGACTGGCACCCTCTCCAGGGTTTGTTCCTGCCTTGCACCCAGTGCTAGCTGGGGTGGCTCCAGCAGACCCCCAGGCCCCTGTTCAGGACTAAGCAGGTTAGTTAGGTAAGACTCTCTCTTAATGGCCCTCTCACTGTTTGCTCTCCGTGGTCCTGAATCAGCCCAGTTGCTCTTCTGTGGACCTCCTCTGGTGCTGCTGTGTCTTGTGATCCGGAGAGCAAATCGGCACACAGGACTCCGGATGAGGCCTCACTTGTGTGTTCGAGAACTGAAGGGCAGCTTCCCTTGACTTTGATGCCACACATAGAGGGCGCTGTAGATCCTAATATCCAAGTAGCTTCTCTCTTCTTCAGACAAGTCCCTTCTTAGTCTGTCTTTGTAGTTCGGCTCCTCAACTCTGCCTTCTTTTAATCAGTCTGGTTGCTCTACTCTGGACTTTCTCCAGTGCCGTTATGTTTATTTTGCAATATGGAAACGACACAGGACTCCGTGTGAAGTCTCACCAGTGTGTTACGTGGCTTAACCTCAGTCGGCGTTTGTAACACCTGGGGTCCTGTGCTCCTCACTCCCACTCTAGCTGGAATCCCTTCAGTCCGGTCACCTTTTATTCTGTCCACTCCTTTCATTGTTCCTCCTCAGTCGCTCTCCATGGTCCTCCTGAACCTTCCCAGGTGCTCTTCTCTGGACTTCCTCTGGTGTTGCTGTGTCTTGTGATCCGGAGAGCAAATCTGCACACAGCACTCCAGACGAGGTGTCACAGAGCTTAAGAGCAGCCTCAGTGAGGGGGCGCTATATAACCTGACCCCCCCGTTGGTCTTCTCAGCAGCTCCTCTTGTGTTCAAACTCTGAAAGTCCAATCAATCCCTTCAGCAGTTCCTTCTCAGTTGTGGTGCTGAATGAGCCCAGCTGCTCCTCCCTGGACCTTCTCCAGTGGTCCTCTGTGGCTTCTCTCCATGCTGCTCCTCTCGATCTCGGCTTTGTCTTTCTTGTAATATGGAGACTGAACGGCAGGCCAGGCCTCACCGATGCACTTACAGCTTTACACACATCAGCGTGCTATACAGTATAACCGAAGAGCCTCCTATGATCCTTCTCCAAGGTTTCTGCCGACGGTCTGGTTGCAGACCCTACAACTCCCAAGTCCTTCTCCAAAGGTGTGCCTTCAAATTGCAAACCTCCCATCCTGTATTCAGATTTGACATTTCTTACCCCCTCCTTGTAATCCTTTAGCTGAATTTCCATTCACTTTCTCGGACCCTCTCCGATGTTTTCCTGATTCTCCGCTATCTGCCAGTCCACCTTGTGAGGAGTCTTCCTCCATCTCGAGCAGCTGCTTCTTCATTTTCCTGTCCAAATCATTTGTGCTTATTAAGAAGAGCAGTGACCCCAACACTGACCCCTGCTGGCCGTCACTTTTAACATCACCTCATTCTGATGGCTGCTGGCGGTCTGTGTTTAAGCCCCCCATAGCGTCAGTGTGCCTCGTGCTTCTTCAAGGTGAGGTGACCAGTTGATTGTGACCACGTGACAGTAATGACCCCCTAACCTTACAGGCTCGCCTCTGCTATTAAAGATTTCTGCAGGTCCACTTCAGTAACCTCACAAGCCCCCAAACCCCCATGTCGTCTTCTCCCAGAATTCCATGACATCAGTCCAGCACTTTCTGGACCCCAGCACTCCTGCTTCTTTACCAGCTCTGCCCCAACTGAGATGACGTAAAGCTTACTGACGGGATGGGAGACGCGCCCCCTGGTGGTCATCACGTTGGTTACCAGGCTATGCACCCTTCACTCAGCCCAGACCTGATGGGATAAACAGATACCTGTGGACCTCCTCAGGCTGAGGCTAGCTCGACCTGCAGCTCCTGCTCCCCTCGGACCACCAAGGGTCTCCCATCTGACGTTGTCCTTGACCCCTCCTGCTCTCACCAGTCTGTTAATCCCATTGGACAGGAGACAAGAAGCTGGAATTTGAACAACCAGTTCAGAGCTCAAGGAAGCAAGAGAATCAAATGCTGCCCCCTAGTGTACAAAGTCCTGCAGTCACAGGTTCAAGCACCACCACCGGACAAACGGAAAGAGGGGCACCATGACCGTGAACGAGATGGGTGGCATTAAACTACAATTTGTGACAGTCCCAAATTTGAAAGGCACTGTACAGAATAAAAGTGCTAATCTTTAAAACAATAGAAGTGAAACAGATTTCTAAAAAGCTTTTCGGTGGCACTGTGAAAGGCGCTATATAAAATAAAGATTCTTACATTTTAAAAGACTGTGAGATGAAGGTATGAGAGTTGCTCTGTATGTATTTGGTTAAACTGCGCTGTAGATAATAAAGGACCGGTGACAGTCCCTTGGAAGGCACCACAGGCCACATGGCTTCATTAAAGCCAATATGAAAGGCACTATATACAGAGCAAGCTGATTCTTTTCACAATGGGCCCATCAAACCAATGCCCACTCTACTCAGTGTCTGCCCCTCCATTGGTTATGGGCACCTGCCATCTTTCTTAATAAATACGTCCTTTATGGTCTAAAGTCACCTGCTCCACGTGGTTCTTGGGCACTGCCCTAAATTGGCAAGCTGCTCTTCATGCTAACAACAAACATATTTCTCTGCTGTCACAGGATGGCACCTGATGCCAACCCCAACTCCCACTGAAGGATGCCACACAGAAGAGCAAACCCCACAAGGAGACTGGGCACATGTGGAAGGATGCCAGCCACTGGCCCATGCATGTGGCACGTCAGCCGTGTCTTCAGAGGTCCAGTTCAGTCTAAATGAATGTCATATAGCGCCCCTCCAGCCAAAAGAACTGCATAGGGACAGAGCAGCTCCGCCACTAGGGGGCACCCAGGTTAAAAATTGGGGGTCTGGCTTGACACTTCTGAACCCTGAGTGGTCCACCAATGCTGGCCACCTCCACCTACTCCTCCTATGGTTTCTTCCTAAAGCAGTACAGGTGGGCAGCACAGAGTGGTCCGCGGTGGGGCATTCACTGGGCTGCTCTGCACGTCCAGCTGTCTGTCCAGTGAGCAATCTTAGAACTCTGCCATAGAATCATGTGACCATAACACTGGCAGGGATTGTCCCCTAAAGTGTGTCACCACCTTGAAGAGACTGACACAGTGGTGAGACATTCATTTCAGGATGTCACCGATGCGTCATGTCATGTCATGTCACTTGTCCTTTGCTTGGCCCACTTCCTTCTGCTACATTCTGCTGTCGTCCTGTAGAGGGCGCCAAACGCGCAATGACCAACACGCCCCTGTGAAGACATGGAGGTCACACTAACTGCCTGGTGTGCCCCCCTCTGTGGGTCTCGTCCTGGTCTCCCAGACTCCCAATCAGCTCCCACAGATGCCCACAGATACAGAGGAAGTGAATGGCGACAGGCAGCAGCTGACTTCACTCTCAGTGGCCCTCATGTGTCGGCCACCCAATGATAATTAAAACACTTTGGCGGTCATTACTGGTTCTGCTGCGGGCACTGACCCCCATGACAGACCTCAAGGGTGCTGCCAGTCGCTCGTCGTAAGGCGTTGAGTTGTTTCTAAGTATCCACTCTGTCGTGGTTTTCACTTGGCGTTAGGAGAAGGCGCGTCTTGTGCAACATGCTGGCATCTTTTTGGGCGATCCTTTCATAAGCCATTAGCAGTAGGCGGAATGCTGAAGTGGCCTGGCAGGGGCTTCAAGGCAGGGGGAAAAAAAAAAGAAGACCTCGCCATTCGCAGTTTGCACCAGCCATTAAAGTGCCCTGGAAAAGACGAGGAGGATGATTAAGTATGAGGCTGGCACCTGTAAGATGAGAGCAACTGGCAACATCTGTGCCCCTTCAGAAGCGGCAGCTACCTTGAAACACCTCATTATCCTGGCATTGCTGTGAAAGGCGCTATATATGCAATAACGAGTTGAGAGACCAGGGGCACAGAGGGCTGACAGCTGGAGAGGCCTGCATGCTGGCACCCAAAGGTGTGAACTGGCTTGGCATGAGTGGGTGTGCCCTGCAGCAGGCTGGCATCACCTTGCCTACAATGCAGCTGGCATAATGGATTCAGAGAGCAGTGGTGAAAGAAGCATTCAGCCTGACAGGTGACAGGGTCCACCATTAACCCTTTACACACTTCGGGTGCTGAGCTCAGAGATCTCCATTCTGGGCAGTGCCAGTCATAACCACCAGGAGGCAGCACCACCAAAGGCTTTGGTGATATCTGTTCAGCCCCAGTTGTGTCTGAATGTTTGTGAAGCCAGTAGTGGGGACCAACCTACTGGTCTGATATAGCGCCTTTCCAGAGCACGCGGCTGTCTTCACCATTCTACAGTGCCAACAGACTGGCATTTAAGGTAGCCAGGTGGTTCCGTTCTGATTTCATTTTTCTGTTCCGCTTATCTAAGATGGCAGTAAGTGGGCCACTAATAGTCAGACTGTCTATATAGCGCCTTTCCATTGTGACTCTGCTACTGTCTCCACATTTCTGCAGTGCGTGTCTTAGCCACTAGAGGGCCTCACAGAATGGTGCCAAGTGCCCGAAAGGTGCCCAAATGCCCAAATATGAAGGTTGGCAAATGTGGGCACAATACACCAAAATGTAAAAACGACATGATGGACAGCCAATGACTAAAGCTAAAAAAGATCAAATCAAATGAGGCCCACCATGCCACGGCTGGCACCTTCTCCTCCCGCTGGCCAAAAGCAGGGTGGCACAGCAAAGTCTTTGAGTGCAAAGACCTTCAAGTTCACCCAAAGGGAAGAACCCTGGCAGCTCCATGTGGATGCCACGTTTGTGTTCTGCCCATCCATGATGGTGCCCATTTCCCATCCTTTGATTGTGGACCGATGCCCCATGTTGGGCTGCCAGTCTTGGTGTGTCGCCCCCTAGAGGTGGAGCTGCAAAGGGCCAGTCTGGAGGATTAGTCCTTCAGGCCCACTCATTTTGTCCAGCAGCTTCTGTCCCACTCAACGGTCATCGGCAAGGGACCGTGACGAATGGACAGTGAGATATGGAAAAGTCACAGGGACAAATCAGAACATCGAGGACAAAACCACACATGAAGGGTGAGGAGACCTGAAGGGGGTCATCTGTGTGTCCACCTGGACCCGATGCCTCGAGGTGTCCTGTTCTTCTGAGCTTCGTGGGTCATCTCCCATTGCACAGGTCCGCTGTCTGATGGTCTTCAACTGGAGGAGACTCAGGAGTGGGCTGTCCATTTGCTGTGCTATTGGTGGAGACCCCCACACGTGGACAGCATAGCAAACTCTCGTACCCCCCGCCAGCCCTCAGATTTACAGATTGCCACCATCGTGGATGTCTGTCTGCAGGTCACCTGCTCTTCGTCTTCTAAGCTTCACTTCATCTGTGGTCTCCTCCACTTTTGGTTTCACTTTCTTCTGAGAGGGATTCTGAATGTTTGTGGGGTCCTCCTGGACCCTTCATTTCTGGGTGTGGTGTGGGCTCAGCTGTCACTCCAGGCCACCTTTAAGCTCTTCAGACGTTTCATGGGCTCTTTTCTCAAAGGTTTGCATCAACTCTCCTCCTGGGCCCACCATGTCATGGCAACTTCATGAGACATCCAACTTCTTAAGAACATCGGGAACAAAAAGCCCAAAGTCACAGAGATGGCTGGCTTGGTGACCAGCATTGTGACCTTTAGGAGGCATGAAGCTCGTCATTCATTGGCTCGTTCAGGCCATGTGACTCCTGAGAGCTGGGATGAAGAGGGGCAGAGGGTCCTCAAGGGACTCTGGATGGGAGTCAAGTACTAAACATCACTTTATAATGTGGTGGCACTTCATAATTCAGCATATGTCCCACAGGGTGCCAACCCCCATGCCACGTTTTCCTTCCTTTTAAATTGTTTGGCCCCCCTGATACACACTAAAGCTGCCAAGGTGCCAGTGATGCTGACCAGCACCAAGCCCTAAAATGCCAGGGTGCCAGCGAGGCAGACCACCACTTCAGCACACACGTGTTCCTCTTTGTAGGCCATCATCATAAGACGGTCATGGAGGGCTTCAGGCCGCTCCTTGGCGCTTTACCCTTGCCGATGTCCTCGACGGGGGGCACAATGTGAAGTTTCTCTCTGACGAAGGAGAAGGCCTCGCCGTGGGCAAACATAAACACTTCACCCAAAAGAGCAGAGCGCCCCGCGCCTAAGTGACATTTGTCTTCAGCCGCTCGACGGCGCAGCGCTGTCGCATGCCATCTCGGCGGCCTGCTAAGTAGACGTGTCACAAGCTGTAATTGTGACTTGTCACATCACGGAGGCCGCTGTATCAAGC
The DNA here is from genome assembly GCF_016835505.1 of Polypterus senegalus. NCBI lineage: Eukaryota > Metazoa > Chordata > Cladistia > Polypteriformes > Polypteridae > Polypterus > Polypterus senegalus. The sequence continues at coordinate 207,707,727 of NC_053158.1, read as the reverse complement.
GACTTTCACATCTCATTACTCCACAGAATGGAGTTAAGTGTACCATTTGCCAGGGACAGCGTTTGGCATTGCGTCCTGGTCGGCAGTAGTGACAGAAGTGGCTGTGGCGTACCGACTCTCACTGTTAATGACAAATCTTCGGGCTGCTGCCAGCTCATCACGAGGACACCAAAACTGCAGTGCCCTCCTGCCTGCCCAAAGTACTAATCAGGCCAGGTGTGTGGCATTGGCACCTACATTATCTCCAGCCAGGGCATGGGGGGATGGCACAGGGCCACAGGGCACAGGTTGTGTTGGGTAAGCTGCTCCACCTCACAGACAATGACTGGCATGGATTGGTGGTCACGCAGAGGTTCTCTCCATCTTGTTACCTGAACCTGATGCCCGCTCTTTACGAATGCCAGCAGCCAGCAAGCCTGCCATGTCACCAGGTGGTCATCTAAGTGGTGTGCCCGCTCCACCTGCAGGCTATGCACATTGATATGAAGAAGAGCTTCTAATGATGCCCGCCTGCCTTATAAGAATACATGAATATTGATGAGGCGTAATCCAATTAAAACGGACGCTGCTGAATATTCATGAGCAGCTCACTTACTTCAAACCTTAGCAGTCAGAAAATGACCGAGAGGGACACAAAGGTGGCGCGTCAGTCAGACATGTTGCCTGGTGCCACCAGCCTCTAATGAGAACAAACTGCCAGGCAATCCTGGTCAACACCTCCTCGTGTGCCAGTCTACCGCCAACCTGAGCTTGGAGTTTGGTAGACGGGTACAAGTGTGGCCAAGGATGGGTTAAGTTGATCAAGATGGGCAGGACAAGTGGCTGACTGCCTGGGACACAAATGAGGTGGGAGGCACCGGGGGGGATTCACCAGCTTATAAAGATGCTGCTCACTCATCAGCAGGATACCTTGTGGGCACAGAAGTCACATTGTCATTTTTTTTTTCTCTTTAATCCACAAGTGAGTTTGACGAGTCAGGAGTGGCACCTGCAACCCTACTGCCATTAAACGGGCACCGCTTCACGTGTCACCAAGGGACAGGATTGAGGTCCTCTGGTGAAGGTGGTAGCACAGAACCTCGGGGTCTCAGACTCGGTCATCCTAACCTCATGTGTTTTTAGGTGCGTTTGTGGGCACGGTCATCTTCTGTGGGCACCGTGTAGGTCTCTCTGTCCATCCGTCCATATGAAACAACTCAGATCCTGGAGGATCATTTGGCTGAAGTTTGACTCCCAGACTCTTTTAAGGACCTTTGCCAGGGATGAAGGGTCTTTGTGGGGGCCTCTCAATTGCAGCGCGCCGTAAAAAGCTGTGAAACTTCTAAAGTCTACCTGTGACAAGAACTGGAGAAAATCGAGCCCACCAAGCGGTAGGTCACTTCAGCGGGTGTGTTCTGTAGATGTTCAGTGACACCGGGTGGGCTTGGCAGCTTCTACTGTTTGTGATTCTGAGACGATGCCAATCCAGGCTCATGCAACAGCACTCTGAATGGCCTGCCTGGCAAGTCAAGACCACCCTCATGAGGGTCATGGAGTGGTCTGTGCTGTCACTTTTATGTGACAGCTATAGGCGCCTTAAAACAGCGACACCCTGAACATGTCCTACAACTCCGTGATGGGCAACTGGTGGTGTGCCAGGCCAGTAACAACAGGGCAAGAGAGCCCACCGAACCAACAAGCTGATTAAGAAGGCAGGCTCAGCCTTGGGAGGATGCCCTCTGGTGGTGGAGGAAAACGAAGACAAAACTGGCGGCCACAATGAACAAAGCTGCACGTCCTGGCTGGGACACACTGGCATGGAGGACTTGGCACAAGTGCCTGGCACAAGCCATCTTTACAGCGCCTCACCGGGACTGGCCTCTCATCTTCAGCCTGCACAGCAGGAGCTGCTTCTTCATTTGTGGACTTCTTGTGTGTGTTTGAGGAGCCCCGGCTTGTTGTGTTGTGGATCTTCTGTCAAAAGGCTAAACCAAAGTGTCTGGTATATAGTGCCTTTCATTCTGTATTCATTATATAGCGCCTTTCCTATTCCTTCTTCTATTATATAGCTCCTTTCATCCTATATTCATTATATAGCGCCTTTCATTCTGTATTTATTATATAGCGCCTTTCCTATTCCTTCTATTATATAGCTCCTTTCATCCTATATTCATTATATAGCGCCTTTCATTCTGTATTCATTATATAGCGCCTTTCCTATTCCTTCTTCTATTATATAGCGCCTTTCATTCTGTATTCATTATATAGCGCCTTTCCTATTCCTTCTATTATATAGCTCCTTTCATCCTATATTCATTATATAGCGCCTTTCATTCTGTATTCATTATATAGCGCCTTTCCTATTTTTCCTTCTATTATATAGTGCCTTTCATGCTCTATATATCCATCTAGTTCCTTGATTTGAAGATCTGTTTCTCTTTATTTATCCCTACAGATTTTATTTTTTCTCCAGCCGTCTGGAGTTTTTTTGTTTATTCTGTCCCCCCTGGCCATTGAACCTTACTCTTATTCGATGTTAATGTTGATTTATTTTTTATAATTGTGTCTTTCATTTTTCTATTCTTTAATATGTAAAGCACTTTGAGCTACTGTTTGTATGAAAATGTGCTATATAAATAAATGTTGTTGTTGTTGTTATGCAGCTTAGACAAGAAAGGCAGTGCAGAGATGTGTCTGCTATATAGCGCCTTTCACCTCAGCCGACTCTGTATTATTTAGTACCTATGCTATATACCCGTCTGTTCTCTTTATTGATGTACAGTGCCTTTCATCTATTGATCTTCACGTAGTTGAAATATCAAAAGGCAGCACAGTGATCCGTCTACCTGCTATATAGTGCCTTTCACGTCGACCAATCCACAGGCAAGCTGATTAAAAACGGACGGACGGGTGATGGCGGTGATCGGTGTTCAGGACAAGCGCGGCATCGCAGGAGGATCTTAAGAGTTTGAATTAGCGGAACTGGGGGAGACGAAGGCAGACGGGACTGAAGATGACGAGCTGGGAATAAAACGCAGATGGACGGACGACATAGCGACAGCACGACTCGGTGTTTCAAAGCGCCCACCAAAGTGCTGACCGGGGGTCGAAGACCCGAACTTACTTTCTTTTTGGGTGCGGATTGGTGGAAAGCGCTGCGCTGTAGACAATAGAAAGTAATCACACTTATGCCCCGCCCACTCCGGGCTACACGACCCTAGCAACGTTGTAGCAACGGCAAGAAAAATCGCGACGCCGTGCAGGACGTGGTAATCGTTCAAATGCTAAACGACTGCACGCCGACTATGTTGTAGGGTGGACAGGAGGTCTGTAAGGTTACTTTGGTGGATTCAAGTGGACAGGAGTGGCGAGTTGTGCGGGGCTGGATGGCCGCCTGCTCTCCTCTCTGCCAGCCCCGACCCCTTTACTGTGGCAGAAAACGCACACCCTGCTCGAGCTGCTCAGTGGGCGGAAGATCAACTCCATAACATCTGCCCGATCACAAACGTCCAGGACCCTCATCCAGCCGTGCCTCGTGGTTGAAGGGACACACGGGAGGACATCTGTGACACGGCGGCACATGGAGGTGACACTCCAGGTCGATCATCTCGTGTGTGCGGTCAGATCTGCAGCGTGACACACGCAGGGTGGTTCTTTGTCACTTTCTATCGTGTCATTTAAAAGGAAATAAAAAAATAGTTGAAAAGCAGGATTGTGACATCCAAAGACCCGGCGTCGTTTAATGTGACACTTGAAAAACAAAGCAAACCGCTTGAATCACACAAAGACCTCCCGTCGTCAAGATGACACGGCGCTCACAATAACGGACACCTGGGTTTGGGTTAGAGAAGCCTGAAGCGACAACTTCAAACTCCCCACAACTGACCATGACCACAATCAAATCCATCGATGACTGGCCTGTTACTCTGCACGATGCTGCTTTATAACGGAGGCTGAGGCCACTAAAGCACAAAATGGACACTGAAGTGGTTATTAAAAAAAATAATAATAATAATAATAAAGTACTGATTAAAGAAGGCGGACACCTGCGCACGAACTAACCAATCAGGATACTCATTAGCAAGTGCGCAGACTTTGTAGCCAATTGAATTTCATTAAAAAACAAGTCCAGTCTGCCTGACTGCGCTGCTTTTAAATGGCGTGAAGACGGAGCGCTGGGGTGGGGGGCGCGCTTTGCTTTGGATAGACGCGTTTAGAAAATGGACGGATGAGCGCCACTGGACACAGAGGAGCAGCTGCGACACGACACGACACTGGCCACCTCCTGCGCTGGGATGTTAATGTCACTGTGTGTGTGGGCTGGTGGACTTGCATGTGACACAAACCCAAAAGCAGCGCATTTCAAACTGCCAGACTAGGGGGCTTCCCATTTAACTACAGCGGACCACTGGTGGCAGTGGGTTCAAATGTCACGTGACATCCCCCGGGGTTCTCAACCTTTTCCTCTCCTCCAAGAATTGACGTTGAGAAGCACTGGTGGTTCTTTCTTTTTATTTCTCCAGTGTTAAACTGTTACTGGGCACAGCCGAGGCTGGCATTTCTTCAGCGTATCCCGTGGACTGCATTGAGAATTTCAACAGGGGGCTTACGGATGATTTCTTACAAGTGTTAGCTGCTTTTTTAAAAACCTGTCATTTCAAGGCAAGGACAGTCGTGTGGTTCGTTACGGAATAGCCGGAAATTTTTATATCAATTTGGATTAAAAGTTGGAGAAACACAACTTAGACGTCACATACGACTTTCAGTCAGAAGACCCCGGGTGTGGTTAAAGGCGAATCAAGTAATGTCTATGTATCTATTGTTAGACACGCTTATATTATTATTCTCTCTCTCTCTATATATTATATATATATATATATATATAAGTGTTTGTCTGTCCGCTTTTCACGAGAGAACTACTTCACGGATTTAAATTGGGTTTTTTTTCTAGAATTTTCCTCCACATTCTGTTTGATTTTGCGACTCCTTTCCAGTGACGTTCCTGAGTTTGTGCAACACATCTGAATGTTAACCTATTTGAACAGAAAATTAAAATGACGTATAGAGAAAAATGAAGATACATTTTGCACAGATTTATTTATTCATATATATATATATATAGATATATATATATATATATATATATATATATATAGAGAGAGAGAGAGAGAGAGAGAGAGAGAATTATATTTTTCACATATATAATTATTTCTAAACATCATCGAGACACGAATATCCCATAGACGCTGTGTTCTATCTAATTACTAGTTTAATAGAATTACGCTGTGATAACGAGAACCAGTGTAGCGTTACAAGTGATAGGTGGGGATGAGCAACGCATTGGGATTGATAACGAAACCAAAGTAAACACCTGATTTATATCGGCCAGTAAATTCTTCTCGGTGTCATGTTCAGCTTTATTTTTGATGTCGTCACAGAAGGACGGACTGAAAATGATTTTTGAAGCATTTGTGGATACAAATCATTTTCCTTCATGAGTGATATTTTCCGCCCCCTGCTGCTCACACACGCACATTGCACGGAGCGTTTGTGCCAACAATGCCACCCCCTCTGCCCGCTCCCTTGCTGGACTGATCTATTCGCGCTAATCCGAGACGGAGGCTGCGGGCTACGTGATGTCAGGAGTGGGGTGGGGCTAATATGTGGGCGGAGCCCGGCTTGTTATTAATAAACGGTCAGCATGGCAGTTTCTAAAACTGTCCTAAAGATGGCAGTACACCAAACATTTGCTTCTTCTTCCTCTTCCGGCCGCTCCCGTCTGGGGTCTCCACAGAACAAACACATTTACTTAAAGATGAAAACGGCATAACGTCAGGTGAGGGGGGCAGAGACTTAAAGTTACTGTGCTGGCCACTCGTGTCGGGGTGAGGATGACCACTCTGGCCTGAAAAGACGCTGCCCTTCACAAAAGTCCATCCTGGCATGGAGGGGTGCCGTGAGAGCACACAGAGTCAGGTCTGATGTCCCGTCTGCTCCTCCTGTACCACTCAGCCTATGACGTCAGTGGCAGAAGACAACTCTGGGGTAACAAGTGAAGATCTGCTTATTTAAAAACTACGTAAAGCGATTAAAGAATCACTGAAAGTGGAGTTGATTTGAAGAACGCCAACGTCACCAGGACTGGTGTGGCCCACCCAGTGCAGCCTGGTGGCTACCAGTCTGTGGCTATGTAACCTGTGCCCTGGCGTGGATGGCAAGGAGTTCTCAAGCGCCACTGGCGAGCCCCTCAAGTCGCGACACCAGCACCCCCCATGGCCGCTCCAACAGTAACCGAGCGTCGCTCCATTGGGATTGCTGGATTTTTTTTCCATGGCAACGTAACAAATGACAGAAATCCAAGTACGACTTTTCTTTCTTTTTTCATTTCAAATGATTTCTGAGAAGTAAAGACGGGCAAGGAAAAGGACGACAACCTGACCAAAAATGAAAACATTAAAACTCCTCCGGGACCCAAGGCCACAGCCAGCCATTTTGTGGACCACCATTCCGTCTCTGCCCTCCTCACAGCACCGTAAACATGAATGGCAACACATTGAAGACCCCCAAGCCTTCTGATACCTTTTAATTGGCAATAGAAAAAGCAAACGGTCCCAAATAAATAATGCAGATGATGAGGATGAAATGAACAATTAAAAGACAATAAAACGTCAGGAGGGTTTACTGCCAACACTTACGGTGGTCTCACTGGATGGTCGAATTCCAGAAAAGAAAAAGAAAAAAAAAAAAATCAAAGCAACAACCTGCGGTGAAAAGCTGCACTGAGGAAATCCGATGAGCAGCAGAGCAGCGAAGAAGACCACCAGCTGTGGTCAGGAGCCCAGTCACCATTTAAAGACAGACGTGACCCAAAAACAGACTCACGCCAAGAGGAAAAGTTCAAAGGACGACGGGCCTCCGACTGCTGCCAGCGACTGGAAACGAGGACCTCAAGCTACTCTGGCAAAATGGGGCACAAAACACAAAACAAAATCTCAGTCGGACGTCCAATGAAAAGGCGTCACTGCTGCTCCTGTGCTCAACACCCGAGGACGTCTCCGCTTAAGACTTGACGCGTCGCCCACTCCAAAGTGACACGAGTGACCGCACTGGGGACCACGGCAGGTGCTCTTCAATGCTGAGCCCTCCTCGGATTCTCTTCTCTTTCCACCCTAATTAGTGGACATTTGTGTAAATTCTGTTCTTCATGATGTGCACACGAGGCAGGTGCTGCTGGACGTTGGGCAGCTGCTGAATGTGACTAAACCATCGGCTCACGTTCACAAACTTCTCCCTGTCTTGGACTGTGAGGTCAACCTGAAATTAGGAGACAAACCTCACGTTAGTCACAAAGACCACCACCAGTGGGAGCGCTGGCCCTGGGGTCGCCCTCTGGTGGTCGTTCCGAGTGTCAACTGGGTGATAACAGGCATACAAGACCACAAGATCACCCCCCCCTCCCAAGTCTAACCAGAAAAGGGGGTTTGGGGGGCTGATTTCACCCTACAGTATTCTTAACACGAGTAGCGAGAGTCATGAAGATCACTCCAGCCGTTCAGAAGTGATGTTGGGACGCACGCACGCACGCACACACACACACGCGCACGCGCACACACACGCACGCACACCACTGCACCACTGACAAAAAGTATTTCCTAATCGACTCCTGTTAGGATTACAAGGCCAATTCTAAGGCGCCACAGTGAGAGCCACCACCTCAAATGGAGAACATCTTCCTAGGATAGGACGGTCTGTTAAAGGGACCCCCCAAAGGCTCTGCAGTGACTAACTTAAAGTCACAGAGGATCCCGATGGGACTCTCAAATGTCCGTAGCCGTCTCCAGTCTCGGCCGAGGTCAGCGTTCAGAACGCTACGATAGAAGGAGACAGAAGGAAAATGGGATTCACGGGAGGGTGGCAACGAGGAATCCTCCATCCATTACCCAAAGTGGAACATCAGCGCAGATGAACACCTTGATGATCCTTCTACGGGCAGACAAGTCAACAGCACGATGTCCGCCGCTCAAAAGTGAAATACGACGACACATGGCAGTGCTCGTGTAATGGGCTGGCGATGCTCTGCAAGACCCTCCGATACCGAAGGACCCAAGCATTCGGCACTCGACTTCTTAAGTGTGAACGTTCGCTCGTCTCTCTGTGGCCTGAAGCGTCTCTGGGTTACGCAGCAGGACAAAACACAGCAGTCGACCACTGAATGGCCAACACAAAGTCCTGACCTGAACCCGACCCTCGCAAAGCTACCGAGAAGTCAGAGGGGATTAAAGCTCCCCTACAGCAATGGAGAAGGCGGCGCTCAAGTTCGAGGCCGCGTTTACTTTGCGATTTTGTACGGCTAAAGGATTGAAACCGAGGGGGCGATTACCTTTTCACAAGGACCCTCTGCTCTAACCCTGCATTTTTGTCTCATCGTGTGAAATATGGAAAAGCCCAGCACTGCGTCCACCTCTCGTTAGCCCACCCACTCGCTTAACACGTGAGACATACCATATAGGAGTGCAGGCCGTAGTACATCAAGATGTCGGCCAAGCTGAGGAAGTCGCCTCCAAAGTACACCTTATCTTCAAGGTAGCCATTCAGGTCCTGCAAGAGAAAAAGAAACAAGAACGGCCATTGAAAGCAGCAGAGTCTGTGGAGTGCAACCGTGACGAGAGCAGGGCATTTATATCCAGCTGTGACAGTGGATGGCGCCATACCAGCGCTCAGCCCGACACGGGAGGCACACTACTAAAAACAAAGGGCTTTTATTTCTCTTCTCGTCGCCCGTGGGTGACGCCTTCCCCGTTCTCACAGGCACAGCGCACTTTACTTTCTTCTCCTTCCTCGTCCCGACTCTGGCTCCTTTTATAAAGCCCCCCAGGCGCTCGCTGACCAACTTCCAGCAGCACCCGCCTAAGAGGGCACAGCAGCTGTTGCAGCACCCCCTGGACCCCCAACAGGGCTGCACCAAACTCCCATGAAGCCCTGTGGGAGTCCCAGGTACCACTGCAACTGAGGGGAGCTGCCATTTAGTGTTCCCATGGGGACTTGCTGGGTGGTTACTGTCCTGACCAGGCTTGCTCCGCCAGTCCATACGATGAAGAGGCGTCCCGGCCATCTGTGACCCAGTATACTGTAAGTCATGCAGGTGCGGTTGGGGAAAATCAGCTTTCAGGCTCGGGCGAGGTAAACGATAAATGATAAGGTAAGGGGGGCTCTGTGGCGAACAGCTCAGCCGTAAAGCTCCTTCTGGTCGGGACCCCTCATTTGAGGTCAGTGGTCCTGCGCAACATCCTAGTGACACCCGCAAGGACAAAGGACTCTGCTGTGGCAGCTGTTGATCAGGTCCCTTTCTTGGTGCCATGGCACACCATTTTGCTTTTTGTTCCAAACCGGGTTCCTGGGATGGCACCCTAACAGCCTGTCACTACAGGGCGGGCCATAAGTTTCCATACATAGGAAAAATAAACATTTCTTCCTGAAAAACCATCTTTATTTCTATAATATGCCCTACATGCCTGCCATTGTGTCCGCCACTGCTGATCAACACGTGTCAGCACAGCTGGAGTTCCGCTTGTAATGGCGCTGGTGAGACATCCCTTAAGATGGTTTAAGTTTCGTATCTTTTCCTGATACACCGTGGCCTTCAAATGCCCCCAAAGATAAAATTCAAGTGGGGTGAGATCTGGGAGGTCACCCCACAGGACCAATCCAAGCATCCAGAAATTGCTGTTGAGATGTTAAAAACCGTATGTATGGCCCACCCTGTATGCAGTGTACGGCGTAAAGAACGTATAACCGAACATTAGGTAACGTGAAGGTGTGTCACAGTCCACACCAAGAGTAACGAGCGCCACCACAGCCACACGTCCCACCGAGCACAGCTCATCACAGTGCGGCCTGCAGAGAAACGTCCGGCAGCCCCCTCGAGCTGTGCAGTAGTATTATTAGTACATAAAACCGAAGCAGCGACACGTGTGCGTATTGGGAGGTCTTATAACACACCCTGTACCCCAAGTCACAAGTCAAGGGGCTCTCGAGTAACCCAGAGGTGCGCCGTGGCACACACTCATGACTTGCACATTACTCACATGGTGCCATTTACACTGTGGAGCTTGGTGGGTGCCGTGCCATGCTGAACGGCACTGTGGGTAATCAATGCTTTTTCAATGACTTTAGTTTACATGATGAAGGATGTCAGTGAATTTCCAATGGCATGAACATGGGATGCAAAAGAAGGGTGACGATCTAAACATTAAACTGGGGGTCTCTGCCAGCCTGAGCCTCTTGACAACACTGAGGCATCACACACACCAAAGCAGGCCTGCACGCTAAACAGAACTAAAACTCCATTCAGTCTTCTTGCTCTGGCCGACTTGTGGCTTGCGGTTATTCAGGTAATAAAACACGAGGACTGCCAACAACATACAAAGCCACTGGCCCGGGCACCGGAGTGTCACGAAGGGCAAGGCAGTACAACCAGGAGCTCAGAGTCAGTGAGCCGACGAGATTACAACACACAAGTACAAAAAAAAAAGAAAAGCCCGCCGCGTGACCCTCGTACCACACGCACGTCCCATATGGCACACAAGGTGCCCACACTGTGTGAATAAGCAATTAGCTTCATTTCCTCAGAATGCCACATTTGCAGCCCTTCACTGGCCAAGTCCTGTGGGAGAGTCGCCATCTTACCCGCTCTGAACGCACACACAGATCTCGAGGGCAAATGAAGTTACTGCGCTGTGTGCTCTCAAGCAAGCGCGGCATCCGGGCCAACGCTCCACACATGGCTCTGCCAGACTCGCAGCGGGTTACTCCCTCGAGCCAACTCCAGGTCAGCTGACCATCCGGCTCGGACAGCACTCAGAAAGAATACGAGACGATGAAGTGATGAAGACAAAGAGGAAGGCCACAGTTTAAAAGACGCCGTGAAGTACGAGGGTCCAACATGAACACTTCACACAGGTGGCGCTTTGAGTACTGAGAAACGTGTAATGAATTATTATTATTATTACTTCACACGCCTCAAACGACTGCTGCCACGTTTCACAGGCGACACACGGGTACCCCTCTGCTGAGGTGGTCTTCTCTCTTTATCAGATTAAGACGTCACAGCAGGTTAGGAAAATGACCGACGGCGGCGGGACTGAAATCAAATGACATCACTGCAAAAACGTCAGTCGTGAATTTGTAACTGGAGCAACGGGCAAATTAATGGGCATCACGAGTGGACTTTACTTGACGACAATACAAACTGGGTGTAGATGTGCTGGAGACGGCGTACACAATCACACGGACCACGTGTGGAAACGTAAACTTCATTCTCACTCCACGTAGACGGACCAAAAGTCACAGAGAGGTGGGCCACAGAGGAGTCGACCACCACCACAACCGTGCAGCTTTAAACAATGGAGTGTCGCGTGCGAGCGAAGTCGACCCACCAGCTCTTCAACGAGACTTTCAGGGTCACGATGGCGGAGAGGCACGTCACCTTCTCTCGCGAGTCTTGGGGTCCGTCTGCATTTTAACTACACGTTAGAAACTGCAGTGCCCACCGCTGACTGGATCAACGTCAGGGGGCGCCTCCTATCTATCTGAAAAAAAACAAAAAAAGAAACGGGTGACATGTGTGACACTGAATACGATGAAGCAGGTCACTTTACTAAAAAGGTCCAAGTGCTGCAGTCCGAGACCCCTCTGAGACTCTCTGTGTTGCTCCTTTACGGCGGGGCTCCTTTACGGCGGGCTTTCCCATTCTATGCCCACCCTCCCTTGTCTAGTGCATGGTCCCCTTATTTATACCACTCAGTGCTTGCCATCTACACGACGAGCTCAAACATCTGAGTGAAAACGTGACGCCCGCCCTAAATATTCATTGGGGCACACAGGGGCCGATTACAGGGCACCTCCGTCATTGACTCGTGCTCTGCTGCCATTTGTGCCAGCTGCTCAGTGTCTTTAGTAATAAAATAAAAACCAAAAACCTACAGGCGTGTCACAGAGCAGCATACGAGTAGCAAAAAACAGAGAAAAGCATCTTGGAAGACCCCTAGAAAGTAACCTTACAGGAAGAGGAAATGAGGGAGAGGTGACGGCCTGGAGGGGACATTCTTAGGAGAACGGTGACATCTTCACACAGCACTCGGCTGCCAGCTCAAACAGTTTCATGCAATACATCACTGCTACTCACTCATTCCTTGTTGTGCACAGGCCAGTACGACCCACTAAAGATGGGGTTCACGGCCCACAATGCAATGTGGCGTGACATCACCAGGACCGGTGCACAACACACTCAACAACAAAAATAACCCAACACTTTTACTCATTCAGCCAATTCACAAATGTGGGGCTTATTAGCCAAAAACGTGGTGCCCACCTACTCTACATTACACTACAGGGAAAAATGGAGCCGATCCAGGAAATGCATCATCATCATCAGCAGACAGTAGGAGGACAGCAAAGCATCTCCAGCAGATTTTAAGTGGCATTGAACAAAAGAAATCTAAATGCAGAGAGGCTATGCTGTAGAGCTTCAAACGGGGGTACAAGGCAGTAAATGACGGAGAGAAGGACACGTCCAAATCAAGGAGAGCGATAATACAATGGGAGGTCCGAAAAATCCAGGGGTGTACAGCTCGCCAGACCCCAGATTATTACCAACAAGTGGGGATGCTGCCCACAGCAGCACTAAATACGCAGGCCCTTTCCTCCTCTCTCCCGCCCAACCAACCCTCGCCGGATTCTGGCTTCCTGACTGGAGTGAGGCGGCTCCTTTGGCAGAGCACCCACAAGCGCCCCAGGTGTCCCGTGATATCCTTCCCGGTGGGCCAGAGGTCCTGCTGAGGAAAGATTCAAGTCGCTCCCCTTGCGCCCCCTGGCAGAGCTGAACTTCTATGCTCCAACCACATGGCATTGTGGCAAGCTGGGATGGGGGCGAGGTGGGGATAACTGGGGGTGACGGGGGCTGCCCTCTGCGAGTCCCGGGTGTCCACCACAACCTTATGAGGGGGACTGAGGAGCCGTAGTGGACTCAACACCATCAACTGCCAGACAGAAGCCATTAAGACGACTCACGGAATGACAGGTTATATAGCGCCTTGACGAGTGGAGTACAAGTCACAGGAGGTTCTGCTTTATAACACACTGGTGAGGCCTCAACTGGAGTCCTGGGTGCAATTCTGGTCTACAAAAGGACACAGTAGCACAAGAGAAGGTCCAGAGAAGAGCGACCAGGCTGATCATGGGGGGCTACAGGGGAGGAGTTATGAGGAAAGATGAAAAGAGCTGAGCCTTTACAGGAGAGGAAGAGGAGACCTGAGTGAAGGGTTTAAAATGACAAAGGGCATCAGTCCAGTGGATCGAGAGGGTGACTTTAAAAGGAGGTCACCAAGAACACGGGGACACAGCTGGAAACTTGAGGGCAAACTGGGCACAAACATGAGGAGAGAATGACAGACACAGTAGGACTTCAGGGACCTGAAAGAATGAAGCGGGCAGGACTGGCGGGCTTGGGTGGGCTCAATGACCTGCTCTCGCCCAGACGCTTCTGATCCCTTCACTCCTCTTTCATCGTTACAAACGGCACTGCACACAAACACATTCACCAATTCTCGTTAATAACTGACATATGGCCACAGGGGTTGGCTTTGCAGTCTTCCAGATGTCACAATGTGCTCGATGTAAATGAAAGTAAAAGTAAGTAAACCCTGCGTGAGAGCGAAAAGAAAAGTGAAAATTCCGGTCTGACATACCCGGAGGGTTGATCTGCCCTCCTCCTTGGCGCCCGGGGCTCCGAGCTGCACTATTCTGTACTCCAGCCACTGCTGTACGACGGCGCTCTCCTCACGGGTGCGTCCCAAAAGCTGTTCCTGCTTTGCAGCTTTCACTAAATGACAGGCAATGGTCACGAGGCCTACTATGTTCTGGCCATCTTTGGTCTGAAGAACTGGAACCTGTAAAACAGAAAAAAACAAAATGTGTGGAAAGGTACACAATAAACACCACCTTGGCGCAGGTGAACGGCCACCATAAAAAGCAAATGGAGATTCAAGAGCCATCAGGACCCTCCAGTTATGACCGGGTGACTGTGTGGTGAAGGTGCCGAGTCACTCCCAGAGATGGCACACCACATAACACGAACACCACCACCGCAACCCTCAGTGCTGCACGTCAACTCCTGGAAGGCCTCGAGGGGGTTAACCTTGCGCCGTACGAAACTGGAAGCCCCCAATGCTTGTGACAGTAACAGACCCCATGAGTGAGGTCCCCAACACTAGTGTAGCATTCTAACCTTCCGAGGGTCAATGGCAGAAGTGCAAGATGGCGGCCGGACAAACACATTCAGCCTCACCGAGGCCCCTTCTCGAGCTCTGAGACCCTGGGTATGGAATGCCACTTGTGCCCAGCGGAGTAATTAAAAAGGAAATCCTGAAACAGTCCAATGAAAACGCCGGGTAATATAAACAAATGAGTCACTAAACTGTGAAAACAAAAGTCTGCCGTTATGAACACGCAATTCCTCATTCAATAATCGAAGTTTCGTTTCACTTATTTCAACATCGCCTCATTTCTAACAAGTTACTTTTCTTAAGCTCCTTAGCATTGTGCGGACTGCAGGAAAAACGAGCCAAAACAAAGAACCCCCAACAAGAAGAACTGTCATGACGTGCAACACCAACATTTAAAGACCAAAATGGTCACATAAACACAGCAGGAGAGGCCAGTCGGGCGACCACTGCTGTGCTGCTGCAGATTGCGCAAGGTTAGCAACGCACAGCCTGATGTCACAGTCTGGACAGTGGTGTGTGTCCCCTTGTCCCCTTGTCTTATCATTTCATCAAGTGTGTAGAGTGTCAGCGCCTGATCCACATGTCCCGGATGTTATTACAGGCTGCCACAGCACAAGCCTTCGTGACAATCGAACGCCCACCCTTTAGACCTGCAGTCAGAGTGGCCTCGTGTCACATCAAGCGAGTCACACCAGGGTCCAGTTAGTGCCACTCTGAGGCCATCTCCTCATAACGACCTCGCCCACTTGTTTGCAGTTTTCACACCCACCTAAACAAACCGAATACGAGGTCCAGAGTGGGGTTCACATGTCAGCACCCCCAATGAGATCGCCCTGGAGGCACACTAACCTGGAATGTTGGCGGTAAATGTTAGGATCAGACGTTTGAAGGGGAGCCTCATCAGCGCACACACACACACACGGCGTAACGACAGCAGACTTGTGATTTAAGAGAAAGCAGAGGGGACAGTCAAACAGCAGGCCACTGGAGGGGCATCAGGGGGCACCGAGAAGTTCACTGGCTAAATGAAGGGCGTCCGTGTGCACCGGGGGTGTCCAGCTCCGGTCCTGGAGGGCCGCAGTGGCTGCAGGTTTTCATTCTAACCCTTTCCCTAATCAGTTTTCACTGCTAAGGAGCTCCTATTCCCTTTATTTTAATTGCCCTAATTTTAAGGATTCAGTCCTTTTGAATTGGCAGCCAAACAGAAATGAGATGTGAAACGAGCCAACGGATGACCAGCTAAATCGGGGCATCAAACTACAACCAAATTCACTCCAACCAGTTTCTCAATGAGAAGGCAATTCTTGCTGTTAATTACGCTCGCCATTTCATTCCAAGCAGACATTCTTCAAAACTGTTGATTTTCTGCTCTTTTTTTCAAAGAACACCATCATGATGTTTTGGTGACCTGCGAGATGAACCTTAGTGAGGCCTTCACCTTTCTTTACTTTCAGATATTGTGTGATGGGCACAGCTGAGCTGGTCATGTGGGCGCTTGTCGGGTCTCATTATCGTTTGGCTGCTAATTAAGGCTTCATCCAAAGTGGGGCGGGGCCTGCTGAGGACAAACCAATAAAGCTTCATGAATGAGGGGCTGCTGTTTTAGCTGACCATCAGTCACCCCCCAAAAGACCTAATGCTCGAATACAGTGGCTCCCAAACTCGCTCCCGGGGAGGACCCCCTGTGGCTGCAGGTTTTTGCTCCAACCAACTTCTGTTAATCATTGGACTCTTAGGGCTCGTTTATACTTCACGCTCACAACGTGTTCATGCACACATCACGGCTGCCACGCTGCTCATTTACATCACGGCTGCCACGCGTTCATTTGACGCGTCCTCTGAGCAGGTCCTCAGAAATTAACGCGAAGCAAGTTGCAGTACCAGCAGAAAGTCGGGGCAGTGCTTTAAATGTGACGTCAGAGTCTCGGTTTACTATCGCCGTGTGACAGAAAGCCGCTGTGCTGATCCTAGTAGGTCTGATGTGTGCACATTGATGTTTGATGAACAGTTCGATGTGGTGAAGCAAAATGCCTGGCGGGAACAAAAACCTGCAGCCACAGGGGGTCCTCCCCAGGACGGAGTTTGGGAGCCGCTGGGCTAATAAAATGGGAGAACAATCTGGACAGAGTTCACCAGTCATGTCCTCTTCACACATCAGGTTTTGAAAGGCCCTAAAGTCCTCCTGTCCACCACACGACTTGCCTGCTTATTCCAAGTGTCTGTGGTCATCTGTGTGAAGACAAACCTCCTAATGTTTGTGTGAATTTCCAACGGTGTCCCCGTGTTCTTGATGAACTCACTTTAAAATCACCGTCTCGAGCCACTGGGCGAATCCCCTTCACAATTTAGAGCACTTCAGTCGTGTGCGTCTCCTCTTAACTCATCCCCTGTAGCCCCCCTGTAATCAGCCCAGTCGCTCTTCTCTGGACCTTCTCTTGTGCTGTTGTGTCCTTTTTGTAGCCTGGAAACCCAAACTGCACCCAGGACTCCAGATGTGGCCTCACCAGTGTGTTAAAAAGCTTCACCTCCTGTGACTTGTACTCCACCCGTCAAGGCGCTATATAACCCAACACTCCCTCATGGCTTCTGATCACAGCCAGGCTGTTGACCGTCAAGTGCATTACGACTCCTGAATCTTCAAAGGCAGACTTTGGATTTTGAGACCTCCCGTCGTATTACAGGTCGGCTTGATTTTCACATTTCATTTGTTCCATCACTAGTGCCTTGTACCGCCGTTTGAAGCTTTTCACCCTAACAGCTCAGGATTTATACTTTTTTTTTTTTTTTTTGGTTGGATGCTACCTAAAATCTGCTGGAGCCACTCTGCAGCCCCAACACACCCCCCACCAGAGGGTCCGGTGACAATTCATTTCCTGGCTCTGCTGCCTTCTCTCTTCTTATTCTGCTGGACTGTATGGCTCTGGCATTTGAACGCCTGCTGCCACCTCGACAGACACGATGGCACACACGCACTGTTAATGGCCCTAAAGGAACGACTCCGATTACAGACAACTGCATTTTTATTTACATTTCTAGTTAAGGGAATTGAAATGGCAGGCTGCACAATCAGAGACCATTTGACAATATGGAGATAACAAGCCATAAGCATTTACTTCAAATTAAGACACACTGTCATCACCATCAGCCTAACAGCCATTTGCCAGGCTTACCGAAATCATCTTCTTCCTCCAATCTTGTTGTTCCTGGACGTATTCCGGGGTAGGGGGGTCAAACGAAGACCCTGGAGGGCTGCCACGTCCTTGTTTAATAACCCTGTGCTGCTGCTGCTACTTTAACACAGCGTGTATTATTACGGCGGACTTGCTTGGTTGTTTTTTTTTCATAACTGGTAGCCAAACAAAGATACAAAGCAAGCCTCAATTTGACCAACTACTTCTGGGGTCCCAGGCAGTCCATTGAGCCCACCATTTTCACTCCTAGTTAGTGTTCTTATTCTGCCACACCAGTCACTCCCAATTTTGCCCTTCTCTGGAATCGCCATTCAAATACTTTTGTGCAGTAGTATTTCTCATTTTCAGATATTGTGTGAAAGACACGGGTTCAAATGAGGTCTGAGTAAGCCCAGTCATCTTTTGGCTCACTTTGCATCTCAGTATTGTTTGGCTGCATGTTAATAACACAATAAAAATTGAAGTCAGGTAAAAATCAAGGCAATGTAGCAGATCTCACTATCACTAATTTGTTAATAATGGAGGATGTGGCGGAAATGAAAACCTGCAGCCACTACAGCCCTCTATAGAACAGAGTCTGACATCCCATGCCTCACACGCGTATACGGTGGATGAAATACTTCATATGTGCCGTTTTTTTTAATGCACTCCTCCAAACTCCACTGCCTTTACAGTGAAAAAGGTTGTCACTCGTGTCATTTAAACAGTGGGCTGGTGGGTCAGAAATGAAATGCCTCCTTGTAAGCGGGTGAAACCTGCCAGTCAGCAATGACATCGCAGAAAAATAAGAACCGACTTGTGAAGTACTGCAGGCGGTGCGGTGTTGTGGTTAAGGCTCTGGACTTCAAATCCCACTACTGACACCATTGTGTGACCCTGAGCAAGTCACTTCACCTGCCAATTGTTAAACAGAAAGAAAACGAACCAATTGTATTACTTTGTAAGTCGCTATGGATAAAGGCGTCAGGCCAAATAAGCAAATGTAAACGTCGCCTGCCGCTTTACAAAAGCACGTAAAATGCCCCGAATGAATAACTTCATCTGTCCCAATTAAAACTGTAGACAAACGTCCAGAAGCACAAATGCCATCTCCGACGAGCGCTGTTTGTTACAGACGCGCTACAAAATGTCGCGATTTCCACCACAGTATAAAAATGCGACAGCAGTAAGGCGACTTGCCCGTAAAACCTTGGGCTTCTGTTCCCTAATAAAACTGAAAGTCCCTTTTAATCAATGAGCGACACTCTCTGACGCTTCCGTTTTTAAAACTGGACAGGAACTTCACGTAATGATGCAACCAAAGCGCAACTCGGCATAAAGCGAAAAGGGCCGAGGGAAGTGGCGACTACGAAGAGGTCCGTGTCAAGCGACCCGCGTCCCACTAGCAACCGACCTACGTCCTCTCGCCGCCAGTCTCCAGCACTGCCTACCCGACGACCCGCAGCACATGCAAAGGCACCATCAGTAACCGGGTCGAAGAATGAACGAATGGCCGCCACCACCTCCTCTACGGCGCACACTTCTCTCTGACGCCCCGTTTAAATTCTGTGAAGCCGTTCATCACTGCACGCGCTTACCTTTCGCTCTCCTTGAGTGCTGTATTTATTTGTCTTTTTGAGTCCCAGGTATTTCTCCAAAGACACCAACTCTTTCAGCGAAGCCTCGGCCATCTTGAATGAAAACGTGTCTCTCGAGCTGGTGCGGAAACTAAGAAGCGGCAACGTGATTGGTTAGAGTGCGCGTGGCCTGCAACAGTAAAGCGAATGGCGAGTTGGAGCCCGCAAATAGGCCACACCTCTTTCCCTGTGCCCGCCTGCGGTTGTCAGTGATTGGTCACGTCATCAGGCAAGCCTTTACGGGGCGGGGACACTTCATCGAATCAGTGACTGGAGCCCCCACGGACGCTGTGTACGGTTTAGGGGTCCGCAAATTTAAAAGCTAACGGTTTTTGTTCCAGTCCAGTTTCCTAAGTTAATGAGTGCTGTTGAAGGTATGGAAAAGGTTTGGGCAGGCCCGGTTCTGGAGGCGAAGCCGCCATCGTCCCATTTAATTTCAGCTGCACCCTCACCCTATAATACCTTCACTCGTTTTCTAAACCAGTGTATTTAAAATTAAAAATTGTCGCAATTTCCTTAATGTCAAAAATAATTAAAGAAAATTTCTTCGTAGGTGGAAGAAAACTTGACTTACGCCATTAATTCATCAGTAAAATTCCAATTAACACTACAGAAACTTCTGATTGACGTGCTGCGTACTTGAGCTGCCACAATTCACGTGTTGTGACGTGCCAGCTTTTGTTTGAAGCGAGTTACCGACCTGCGTTTAGTTGGGGGCGGCCGCACCCTTTGCACGACCGGTAGAACCGGGCCTGGGTTAGGGTTAGGTGGAAAGGTGGAAGGAAGGCTTATTTTGAGAACATTCCAAGGCACATACTCAAAAATGGAGTGCCACGGCGCTGGTATGTGAAAGGTTGCAGGTTCAAATCCCGTTATTGCCAGATGGGATCCTACCCCGTTGGGCCCTTACGCTGAAAATTGCTCCAAGGGTGCTGTACAATGGCCGACCCTGCACTCTGACCTCCAAAAGTCATGCTAAAAGGTGATTTTAATAATAATAATAATAAAGTATATCCAATCCAAATCAAACATGCATTGGAAACAATGAAGAATGGGATGGGACTACCTGGGAGTCTCGGCAGGAAGCAGTTAGATATGTTATGGAAGTTGATGTCAAAGATCTGCTGTGAAGATGAAATGCCAGATCAGTGGTGACACAGAGTGACTGTGCCTCTCTCTGCCTCTCTATATATGTACAGTACGGCCATCAGCAGGGAGCCTGTCTGAGTGTCGACCTCATCGAGAGGTTTACTGACCTCGGCAGTGACAGTCACTTCTTTGGTGACTCTTCCTATGAAGTCAGTAGATGGATTGGGGGGTCGTGAGGTCACTGGAATGGGGGTGTGTGGCGCTCCTGATATCTCTGCAAAGGGACGAACGTTCAAGTCTTTAGAGTCCTGGTGCTTCCTGTTTGTGAGACATGGACGCTCTCCAGTGACCTGAGATGAAGACCGGACCCCTTCGGTCCTGTGTCTCTTTGGAGAATCCTTGGGTTTGACTTTGTGTTGCTCACGGAGTCCCAAATGAGGCACACGACCTGCATTGTGAGGGAGCATCAGTTATGGCACTACGGCCGTGTGGCATCATTACCCGAGGGTGATCCGGCTCATAGGATGCTCATTGTTGAGGACCAGGCTAAGGGGACTCCCACGTAACACCTGGCTGCGGCAGATAGAGGGTCATTTTTGGAGGGTGGGACTGGACTTTGGGATTGCCAACTGAGTTGTTTCGTCGTGTGGTGGCTGTGGCAATGCGCTGTACCAGTGCCTGCTCCCCAACCTGAACCTTCACCTATAAATATACATAAGGAGAAGAGAGAGAGACTTCCAGGGGTATAAGGATCATGGATTAAAAAAGGCTGAGAAGAACACATTGGCCGGAGGTCCTGAACAGGCGCAGCAGATGTGACCTTCTCCTTCAGACAGATTACGTATAAACAGAAAGACAGACAGAAAGGACCACACATGGCCTTCATCTGGTTAGAGAAGCCCACCAGCATGAAATGAGGAGATGCATGAGAGAGAGAAACCTTGTGAGTTGCTTAAGGACGTGTCTGAGGGGCCAACACAGAAGTGCAGGAATAACAGCAGGACTGACAGTTCAGGTGGGGTCACACCAGGGGTCTCTCACTGTATCCATGGGTGTTCTGGCTAAGAGAAGAGCAGATCAGGCCTCTCGGTGCCAGCTATTTGTACATGAGATCGTCCGGGGGGCATCTCACAGAATGCCGTGGGGAGCATGCTGGAGCGACAAAGCCTGATAAGATCAGGAAGGACGGAATCAGAGGGACAGTGAAAGTTGGGGGAATCTCAAATAAAACACCGGCAGACCGAGCATGAAATGGGAAGAGAGGTAAGCCAAGTGGAGAGGAGGATGTCCTGGATGTGGAAGGGTCAGGGCACAGGAGAACCAAAATCAATGTGGACGGGCGGTATGAGGGGCATCTGAAGGAGAAGCGGCGGAGGGGGTGAGGAATGACAAGAATGGTGACCCCCACATGAAATTGGGAAAAGCTTAAATAGAAGAAGAGGAGGAGGAGGAGGAGGAGGAGGAGTGCTGCAGATGATTAAACTGTAAAGCCACATTTCTGTGCTTCATTTCAGAGACCACAACCCAACCCAACCCTTCATTGCACCTCCTCGTCTTAAGCAGTGGTGCGCATCGTTTTCATTTGTTGATCCAGTTGTCACAAGTCACAAATCACAAATCAAAGTCACAAGTCACAAATCACAAATCACAAGTAAAGTCCCAAGCCACAAGTCACCTTTTTTGTCACAAGTCACATGTCACAAGCCACAAGTCACCTTTTTTGTCACAAGTCACATGTCACAAGCCACAAGTCACCTTTTTTGTCACAAGTGACATGTCACAAGCCACAAGTCACCTTTTTTGTCACAAGTTACATGTCACAAGTCACAAGTCACCTTTTTTTGTCACAAGTCACACATCACAAGCCACAAGTCACCTTTTTTGTCACAAGTCACATGTCACAAGCCACAAGTCACCTTTTTTGTCACAGGTTACAAGTCAAAGTCAGAAGTCACAAGTAAAGTCACAAGTCACCTTTTTTGTCACAAGTCACTTTTTTGTCACAAGTCATCTTTTATCATTTTTTTGATCCAGCTGGCAATTAACGAGATGTCACAAGTCACATGTCACAAGTCAAAGTCAGAAGTCACAAGTAAAGTCACATGTCACAAGTCACCTTTTTTGTCACATGTCACAAGTCACTTTTTTGTCACAGGTCACCTTTTTTCATTTTTCTGATCCAGCTGGCAATTAACGAGATGTCACAAGTCACATGTCACAAGCCACAAGTCACCTTTTTGTCACAAGTCCCCTTTTTTGTCATAAGTCACAAGTAAAGTCACACATCACATGTCACAAGTCACCTTTTTTGTCACAAGTCACCTTTTTTATTTTTCTGATCCAGCTGGCATTTAGCCAGATGTCAAAGTCACCGTCACTGTCATGTATACAAAGGAATGCATCTAAACTGGAGGCTGAGGCCTGTGTGGGGTCACCACGAGTGATCAGTTTGATGGAAAAATTATGAAGAAAGAAACAGAAGAGAAAAGAACTGAAGGGCTGAGTATCACAAGACCACCTGGATGACACCTTTGGCAAGAAAAAAAAAACGCCGCACTCTGAGAAGGGAAGCCTTAGAAATAAAGACATTATCGACAAGGACTGGCTTCTAATCGAGAAACTGGACTGACAGGAAGCCACTGCAGCCCTCCAGGACCAACCCTGAAGACCCCCAATTCCAGTGAGGGGTCCCGCACACAGATCTGCCGGACAGGCTCACTTCTTACTGATCTCAATGTGTAATCCACTGGCCTGCCTTTAGAAAAACAAAAAAAAAAAAAAAAAATGCCAAACATCAGGTTTATTTTTAGTAGAAATTCTCAAATTTGTATTTTTTGCCATGGAGGCATCCCAGCTTGGACACCCAGAGGGGCTCATGGGAACTGAAGCCTGTCGAGGTCTCTGGGTGCCCGTCACTGCTCTGGTTCTCAAACAACCTCACGCCGGGTCCGCAGAAGCCATTCTGGACTCCAATTCCCATGAGCCCTTGCGAGTGTCCGAGCCGGGACACCTCCAGCAGACCACTGCCACCTAAAGTACGGGAGATGGAACTGCTCCTTGTCTCCGGCTTCTGCTTGTGCATCCCCTGGCACTTTCTATGCCACCGTCCAGCTGGGATGCCTATTTGTCCTCCATGGCAGTCACAGCAATCAGTGTTGAGCCAAGCGGGCGCGGGTGAAAGTGGCACTGAACTGGAAAACATGGCAGCCCTATCAGTGTTATGTGCCTTTGTGAAAAGATTTAAAAAACCTGAACATCAACCTGGAAGAAAATCTCAAAAAGCAAGAAAAAGAAAAAAACACTTCAACCCAGCGTAACACAAACACACACACACACACACCTGCCCGCTGCACACCTGCCCGCTGCACTCCCTAGTGATGCCCGCAGCAATTCTCACTGGGACTGCACCTTGGTGAGCAGCACTGGGGGGCAGTTTGGTTAAAGCAGAAGGAGGACCCCACTTGACAGACACCAAGACCACCTCTGGTCACCTGTACACGACATCCCTAACCACCATAGCTGCCTTGCACCCTGCAGTGTCCTATCTGTCGGCCGTTTATACCCACTGTAACCCCACTGTGACCCAGTGTGTCCTGCTGTTCTGGTGCCAACGGTGAAGACTAGCACTTCGTACCCAAGCTCTTTGCCACATGGTGGGCAAGCTTACAAAGAGCAGGGCTGTAAAAAATGGCACTCCATGGACAGAGGCCGTTGATGTCAGATTGGCATAAAGGGCCATGAGAGCATCAAAGAGAAGCCCCTCCCACCACTGTCCATCCCAGTTTGACAGCCTTCTCCCAGTCCAGACCCGCTTTGCCAGACTGTGCCAGCTGATGTCTGTATGGGGGCCGCTGGGCCCACAAGGAGACATGGAGTAAGCACTTGTGGGGCAGCAGAGCACACAGCCGATGATTCTGGAGCCCCCACAGATGTCCTTGTGTGCCCACCGGGAGGCTCTGTTACTGCCATGACAAGAAGCGACTCTGCCGAGCCTGGTATCATTTTACACGTGTCTGTCAAACACCCAACAAATGAAAACGACACGCGCCGCGCGCCCAAATGTAATAAAACATGAGGAGGGCGATGCTCACCCCTGTCTCTGTCCCACAAGGCCGTCGTTAGGAGGAGTTTGGGGTATCTGAGTAATCAGGCGGGTACGAGGAGCACAATCAGCAGCTGGCACCAAGGCACTGGCAGCGTGAGCTTCAAATGAGGAACAGAGAATGCAGGACCACTTCAGGCCAGGACCCTGTTTCATGTCACTGGAGCAGCCTTTACTTTATATAGCGCCTTTCACAGTGAACCTCCAAACCAGCTCAAATCAGAACGACCAACACTGGCATAAAATGAGGCACCCCAGAACCCAAGGTGCCAGCAGGGAGGCTGAAATGAATAAAATAAAGGCTCCTTAACATAACATACTTGGGCACGATGGCACACACAGACTGGCACCCACAGTTTTACCTCAGGTGGGCCATGTGGAATGTCTTCACCTCCTCCCAGGACCCCTAGACCCTAATGTCCAGATGGACGCACATGTGGCAGTGCAGAGGACGCTGCCAGCCTCACAGGGATTGGCAACTGGTATTTATTAAGGACTGGCAAAAAGGAAAGGCGGGGGGGACCATAAGAGAGAAGGTCCCATACCAGAGACCCTGTGCCAGTGAGTGGTCAGTTTGGAGTCTGGAGTGACACTCTAATGTCACCCCGCTGCTACCCTTCACCCGACCAGAGGAGCCCCTCCATGTCACTGTGCTGACGCTCTCCTCTTGGGCCTGAAGAACAATGACTTGTGTGCCAGAGCCTCATGATCATCACCCACACTCACATTGGCATCCCTGCCAGGATGTGGGCACCACCTGTCAAGTGGTCACCCTGACTTAGTGTAGAGAGTTCAAACTTGTCCACCTGAGACATCAACTCACAATATGTCTGATATCAAGTCCTCTTGCATTGGCACTAAAGCTGTGCCATCCTCCATTATATGTCTAGGATCAGCCATGCTGTTTGGCGGGCTAAGGTTCTTAGGCTGTTGAATCCCACCAGAGGCTGGTGGGTGGGCTCACATTGAGACTTCAGTCCTTAGGAAGCCATCACTTTGGATTTGCAACATCTGTGAGCCAAAAACTCTGAAATCTGAGAAGGGAAGATGGCATCAACATGAAGATGACTGAACAGAGTGCCCCCTGGCAAAGGGGCAGACCTAACATGGCAGACCGCTCAGGTTTGGTGGACAACAGACAAGGTGTGGGCATTTACAAGAGGACTTGAAAACAAAGTGCCATGTGTGGTGAACATCAAAGAGGATGGCACAGCTGGGCATCCCACATGAGGCAAAAGAAGAAAAACTCAAGAAGGAGACAAACAAAGACATCCACATCTGACAGGGGCCACCACTGGTGGACAGTCGGGGAGCCCCTGTAGCTGAACTGCACCTGGACACGGGTTCAAGGCCAGTCAACCGGCTAACATTACCAGCGACAGGAAGAGAATCACAGCATGGCAGCAGCACCCTGCACACCTGGGCATCGTTGGGCGAGCGGTCACTGCGGGTTAGTAGGTCTGCACAAAATATAATAAAAAATGCAAGCTGGCATGTGTCCACTCAACTCCATCCCTTCTCTGAGCCTTTCGATGGTCGCCTTTGAACCCGTGTCTGAGGTCTGCCAACGTAGCGCTTTGTTTCTTAGACCACAAGAACACAGTGAGTAGCTTCTTGGATCAGAAAGAAAGATTACTTGGAGGGCATCGATATATCAGCCAATGGGCCGAGGGTGTCAGGGGTCAGTCATCCTTTGTGCCCACCATCGACTGGGCACACGCCAGCTCCCAGAGAAGAGAAACTAAAACGACTGACTGGGCATTCAGATGTTAGTGAGTCTCAAAGAAAGAAAGAAAGAAAGAAAGAAAGAAAGAATGGAAGGAAGAAAGCGGGAGGGAGGAACAGCCGTAAAAGGCGCTATAAACATGGCGCGGTGTCTTTCGCTCGCCCGTCTCTCCTCCCGTGCTCTTCAATATTCATACATTCGCCATTCGCTTACACCGACAGGCTATTTTCTCCGGTGGTCCAGATTGACAGGAACATAATTGAATTAAATCTCCCACACACATATAAAAAGTGCTTATTAAGTAAGTAAAGCCGAAATCAGCTCGAATGCATTAACGGCGACGCTTCCCATCGAAATAAATGAATTCGCTCGAAAGCGCCCGCTAAACGGCCCCACGATTCTCTCCTCGCACGGCTCGATCGGGCAGCTCGGCGGCGCCGTAATTGCTTTGAGTTCTGCAGGGACAAGCAGGGAGCGCCTTTTTAATTTTGTAAAACAAACGCCGAGATGGAAATGTGCGGAGACGCCACCGGAATGTGGCCGGGCGCCTGTAACGCAAACCTGTTCGGCACCGAGTTATTTGTGAGCCGCGGCCGGCGCTTCAGCCGGGAAAATGAGATCTGCACCTGTCTGCTCAAGCATTCAGCCACCGAAAAAAGAAAAAGAAAATGAAAATGAACCCCAATTATGGCTTTTCGTTGAGGCCGCGTCTTTCCTGCATTTCCATACCCCGCTTAAAGGTGCCGAGCGCTTCGCCGGGCGCTGTCAGCAGAAAACGGGGGCGCGCGCTGCTTGTGTCCTCGGCGCGCGCCTCCTTCACTCGGTGGTCAGTCGTTACTTTGTGAGGGGCGCCCGCGCTCGCGGCACTCGAGGTTGTCCTTATGGTTGTCCTGTATGGTATGTATGTATTTATTTATTTCCCCACTCAGGATTACAGCTGGCAGCGTCGTGCGCAAGGCGGCAAACAAAACCCACCGCATGGCACAATCACACCCCTCATTCACGTGGACCTATTTGGCCGACCCCTTTATCCAAAGCGACTTACAATCGGATTGGTTCCATTACTTTTGTTTTCCCAAATGGCGCACATGCAGTCAGGTGACAAAGGAAATGACAGTCATTAAGTGCTACACAAAAGGCGCTATAAAAAATACAAAGAACAAGCGGCCCAAGCACTGAGCTACAAAGAGCTGATTTATCAAACCACAAATTCTTCTGTCCATCCAGCTCTTTCATTCATCCTACCCATTCTGTCCATAACTGATCCAAGTTTGTGGTCCTGGGTTTCCAAAGGTTATGCCAAGAGTACTTGGCATGGGGCAGGACTCTTTCATGGTCAGTCAATTGCAGTAAGGGAATAAAATACAAAAAAAAAATCTGAATAAAGAAACAAACAAAAACACAAGAAGTCCGATTAAAAGAATAAGGCAGAGGACAAAACAGTGTAAGATTCTGTCTGGGAGCTGGCGTGTGCCCAGTCAATGGTGGGCACAAAGGGGGACTGACCCCTGAAATCCCTGGCCCATTGGCTGATGAGCTGATGCCCTCCAAGTACTCCTACTTTCTGATCCGAGAAGCTGCTCACGCTGTCCTTGTGGTCTAACAAAGCACTGGGCTGGCAGACCTCAGACACGGGTTCAAAGGCGACCTTTGGAAGGCTCAGAGAAGGGACGGAGTTGACTGGACACTGAGAGACCAGCCAGCTTGCTTTCTTTCTTTTATCTTGTGGAGACACACTAACCCGCAGTGCCCACTTGCCCGCGGATGCCCTGATGTGCAGAGTGCTGCCACCTTGCTCTGATTCTCTTCTTGTCATTGGTAATGTTAGCCAGCTGACTGGCCTTGAACCCATGTCCAGGTGAATTTGAGCTATTGGGGCTTCTCCTCCCGATTGCCCAAGAGGTGGCACGTGCCATATGTTGATGTCTTTTTTGTTTTCCTCCTTGAGTTTTTCTTCTTTTGCCTCATGCAGGATGCCCGGCTGTGCCACCCTCTTTGATGTTCACCACACATGCCATTTTGTTTTCAAGTCCTCCTGAAGATGACTGCACCTCATCTGCAGTCCACCCAACCTGTGCAGTCAGCCATGTTAGGTCTGCCCCTTTGCCAGGGGGCACTCTGTTTAGTCATCTTCATGATGATGCCATCTTTCCTCCTCAAAGTGCAGTGTCCTACTGGCAGACTGGGCTGATCCAAAGTGATGGCCTCCTATGGGCTGAGGTCTCACTGTGAGCCCACCAACTGACCTCCTCTGCCTGGAAATATCAATTAGGGACCAGAGCCCCCCAAACAGCCTGGCATGTTCTAGACATCTAATGGAGGATGGCACAGCTTCAGTGCCAATGTAAGAGGACTTGATATCAGAAATATTGGGAGCCGATGCCTCAGGTGGGCAGGTTTCACTGTCGTGGTGGTGACCACATGCTTGGCCTCAGTGTGCCCACATCCTGACAGGGCTGCCAGTGTGAGTATGGGTACTGCTCACGAGGCTCTGGCACCCCAGTCATTGTTCTTCAGGCCCAAGAGGAGGGCAGCAGAAGGGCAGATGGAGGGGCTCATCTGGTCAGGGTGAGGGGCAGCAGTGGTCAGGCCTGCTGGGGTGTCATTAGCACGTGGCGTGGCTGTCACTCTGACCAGGTGGTGACACGGGGTCTCAGGTACGGTGACCTTTCCTTCTTTCTTTTTTGTTGCCCCTTTCTGGTGGTCTCTCCCTCTTTCATTCTTGACAGACCTTAGGCCGGGTTCAGATCCTGGCACTGACTCTGCCCGTTGGGTACAAGGCTGGCAGCATCTGTGGTCAGGGTGTTAGTCGCTCCCAGTGAGATTTGGTCGACTCCTGAGCCCACGCTGCTCAGTCTGTCCATGAATATTATATTCACGGTGACAGGCGCTATATACATTAAATTGGTGAGGTGGCTCTCGACTCGGACTCAGGTGGCTTTGAGTTTTACTTGTCATGGCTGGCAGACGTTCACTGCACTCACACAGCAGAATGGTTTTATAGCGCCTTTCCGGGTCAATAACTGAAGACCTGAGTGTTTCACTTTTACACTCCCTATGGCATCATCAGGGGCACCAAAGACAAGCGGGCAGGAGGGGGCAGCAGCCCACCTCAGTTCCAGGGGTCATCAGTCATTCTGCAGTAAAATGATGGTGATGTCCGCAGACCCTGCCAGACCCTACGGGGTGTGCTGTCCTCTGCCCGGCATGACTTCTCTAGCCCTATGATGACAGACCACCGGTCTGGAGATACGGAAGACCCTTTGAAGCACAGAAGCCACACAGACATCATTGATGAATGGAAACAATGATTATTAAACTCAGACCCTCAGAGTGCAGTCCCCACCCTAAAGTCCCCAGACGACACCAGCCCTCCATAGACAACTGCAAGTGTTGAGGTGTTGTGCCCACTAGGGGCACTCTTGAACAGACCTGCACCCTAAATGCCACTAAAACCCAGTGACATGGGGACAGGGACACACATCAAGGGATTGGACAAACTCACAGCCACCGCAGGGCCTGACTGTCACTTCAGCTCTGCACCTTCCTCCTCCTCCTCCTCCTCCTCCTTCTGGTCAGGTGATCTCAAGTAGCCAATCACCTCCACGACTCTTGGCTGCATTTGCATTATAATTAGCCCCACAAAGGTGTTTCTCTATGAAGGTTTCCTTGGGCTTTGTGAAGACCCCCGACTGCAGACCTCTTCAGTTTCTCTTCACCAAGTTGTGGGACATAAACTGACCCTCCGCACCTCTGCTGCTTCTGGGTCATGTGACATAAACCTGCAATCTGATTGGCTGTTCAGTGGAGCTCTGCAGCCCAGCTCTTTTGGGCTCACCTGTCCTTAAAAAGGCAGACCCCAGAAGACCCCCACAGTAGGGGGCCATCAAGCCAGGGGGTGTTTCTGGGACCCTCAAAATCTCCTTGGAAGCCTGTAGCTGTCCCCTTAAAGGGTCAGGCACCCAGTGTTGTGACAGGGGCACAGCCACCAGAGGCCCAGACGACTAACAGCTGGCATACTGATTGTCCTGTCCAAGGTGTCACCTCCAATTCAGATGGATCCTTGGCATCCTGTTTTGGGTATTTGTCCAGATCACCTCCCAGGGGGCTCCAATATTCAAAAGACAACTGAAACCTGAAAGACAAAAGCAAAGACAATCTGAGTAAAAACAAAGAGCAACCTGCTAATCCAAAGTCAAAAGCAGAAAAGAAGAAATTCCACAATGAAAACAGTGACAAGACCACCGAGTGACAAGACCGCCGAGAGCCAAACAAGAAGAGGAGAAAAAACAAGAAGAGGAGAAAGAGCGAATGCCCTCTGGAAGAGCTGGATCAGGAAGCCCCGCCCTTTATAAAGGCCTCAGGCCTTGCAATGTGAAGTGGCCCCGCCCCTAAACCGGCTTCAGGCAGAGCTGTGTCAGGAGGCCCCGCCCCTAAACAGACCTCATGTAAATCTGCGACAGGAGGGCCCGCCCCTAAACAGGCCTCAGGTAATGCTGCAACAGGAAGCCCCGCCCCTAAACAGGCCTCAAGGAAAGCTGTGAAAGGAGGCTCCACCCCTAAACAGGCCTCAGGTAAAGCTGTGACAGGAGGCTCCACCCCCTAAACAGGCCTCAGGCAGACCATGCATCCAGAGGAGGCTCCACCCCCTTGAGCTTAAATAAACTAACATAGAGAGCAACAGAACTAACTTAATTACTAATTGCAAAATAAGTTAAAAATCAAAGACAAAGCAAGAAAATAAATGAAGAAACTTCACTTGGGAAATGAATTAAAAAATACAAAATAATCAACCAGGAATAACAACAAAGACACAAGCAGCTAAAATACTGAATGCTGAGTGCAGGGCCAGAGCCTCAGAGAGCCCATGACAGGCAGCGGCCTGGAGAGCCTGAGTTCAGAGATTTAGAGGTGACTGGCGCCTCCTGCTGGTGAAGAGGCCATGAAACTCTGGCTAGACAGTCACTGCCCTGCAGTCATGGAAGTGCGGTGAGTGTGCAGTGGCTGCTGATTCAGTGGGATGCCGAAGAGGAAGAGTGTGGAGCAGAGACTCATCTAAAGTCCACTCCCCCAGGAGTGTGTTGTTCCCAAAGCCACTACCTTTCCAGTCAGGGGGACTGAAAGCAGTCTGTGGCTGAAAGTGGGCATCACCTGGCCAAGAGACTTAGAAGACAGAGCTTTGTTACGCCCTTCCGGCTCTTTCTTTTGTATTTGCCATTTATAATTCTTTTTGCTATTTTTTGCTGAACCTCCAACTTTCCTCACAGCTGGAATGCAAAGCAATGGACTCCCCCTGAAGTTCCAAGTTCAGGCAACTGCAGAACACAAGTCTTAGAAGGACTGGCGTGGTCGGCAGGATGAGCGCTGCGATGGAAAAGATTCCAGAAATGATCTGAAACTACCAATAACCATCCAGCACAAAAAGGTGAAGGCAGCCTGGCAATCATCGTAGAAAAGAGCAAATGCCCCTCGTACCCTTGTGGTGAGGCCAGTCGAGGGGTGAGGTGATCACTAAACATGGATGAGACAGTCAGAGGTCAGCAATGTCACGATGACGGGCTCTCTCATCGGGTTCCACGTTCTGCCTACTCTTCAACATAACCCTTAGGATGACTGGTGTAGTAGGCAGGATATTAAACAATGCCACGAGTGAGCCCACTTCAGTGAGAACAATTCACTTCAGACTCCAAGTTCTGGCTACCGTAAAACATAACTTTTAGAAGTATGGGCAGGATGGGCTTCCAAAAATGAGTGCAAATGACCACCAACACTGAAAACTCAAGACTAGGACTGAATAACCGTAGAGGAGCCCCACTCAGTAAACCCACTCAAGAGCTGATGTGCTCCCTAAACCCTGATGAGACTCTCACTCTCCTGCATTCTCTACATAGCAGACACACAGCAATGGAATTCATCATCCGGTTCCAGGTGTGGCCAACGGTAAAGCACAACTCTTCAAAGGACTAGCGTAGTAGGCAGGATAAGCTTTGGGTTTTGATGTGGTCATTAAACCCTGGCTAGACAGCCACTATATAGCAGCTGAACCACAATGGACTCCCTCGTCAGGATGCAAAACAACTTTAGAAGGACTAGCGTAGTAGGCAGGACAGGCGTCCTAAAGTGACCAATGACCCTCAAAACTCAGTCAGGTGAGAGCAGTTTGGTGAGACTGACGTGACACAAAAATCCTTAGAGGAGCCCCAAATAGTAAGCCCAGCAAGGGGTGACGCGGTCACTTAACACTGATGAGAAAGTCACAGTCTTTCAGTCACTACGTGATGACTGGTCAGCAGTGGATGTCCTCATCAGGCTCCAAGTTGTGGTATGCTGTAGGACAGAAGGGCTGGTGTAGTCGGCAGGATACTGGAGAGCCCACAAAGTGCAGTTCTGATTTATTAATGGACAGCGTTATGGTCACCTGACAATGAGCACACGTTCAGAGGGGTTTATATTGAGAGGCCGAGGAATGACCAGGAGACGAGGGGAACAAACTGAGTCAGGCAGGGCTGTCAGACTAAACACGGGAGGCCGTTAGGAACCTAAAGAAGCAATCAAAAGTGACACACGACATGAGAGAACAAGAAGGCCAAAGGTCCTCACACTGACTGTGCTGTTTGTCCCTATCTGTGTAAATAATGCTTGGATGTGACATGGCGATGGCAGGATGATGTCACATGTCACAACCATATGAATGTCAGTGTGCATTGTCATCCTGCAAGCTGAGCTGAAGAGCAATATACGAGTGTGTGGAACAAAAGGGACCACCAGAGGGAGACAGAGAGCAGGTCTGGAATAAATGAAAAAATATGCCTGAGATATCAGAGGGAGAGGGAGGAGTAAAGGGAGGAGAACAGACATGGGGGTCTCGAAAGCAGGGCGGTACAAGAGGACTGAGTGACTGGCAAGGCCAAAGATAGAAATACAAAGGAGAAGAGAAGGGAGGAGTAAAGGGCCAGTCCAGCTGGGGTAGACTGAGATGAAGTAATGGAGCAGAAAGCATCACGTTAACCTTAAAAGACAAAGTGGTGAGGGACCTGCATCTCCTCTGGGCTGATAGGGTAGAATGAGACCCCTGGATCATTTCATTCCTCATCGGTCACCACAGAAGAGTCCCTTGTCCGGCATTTGTGTCCACTCCCTTCAGTGGCCTTTACTGCATGCATCTGCCACCACTGAACAAATCAGACAGCTGGGTGCTGAGGTGCCCTTCTGTGAATTCCCTGTCCCATTGTTGGTGGAGATGTCCCCTTGACACCTGATGGCCACTCAGTAGACAGTAGAATACAAAAGGAGGCTGAGAGAGCAGGAGAGAGCAGGAGAGAGCGGAGCAAACATGCATGAGTGTGAGGTGGCATCTGAAGAATAAAGGAGGGACCCCTCAGGAGTAATGGGCAGAGATTACAGACGCCCACCAGGCAGTGTGAGAATAACCATCAGGAGGGGAGCTGCTCTGGTCAGCAGATGATACTAAGAAGGTGGACAGGAGTTAGGGTCAGCTCTAACCCTAACCCTAATTACCCCTTGGGATTAATAAAGTATCTATCTATCTATCTATCTATCTATCTATCTATCTATCTATCTATCTATCTATCTATCTATCTATATCTATCTATCTATCTAGTGCCTTTCTCTATCTATCTATCTATCTATCTATCTATCTAGTGCCTATCTATCTATCTATCTATCTATATCTATCATATATCTATCTATCTATATCTATCTATCTATCTATATCACATAGTATCCTTCACATCTATCTATCTATCTATCTATCTATCTATCTATCTATCTATCTATCTAGTGCCTTTCTCTATCTATCTATCTTCATCTATCTATCTATCTATCTATCTATAGTGCCTTCACATCATCTATCTATCTATCTATCTATCTATCTATCTATCTATCTATCTATCTATCTATCTATCTATCTATCTATCTATTATATTATATTATTATACAAATAAATGGCGTCTGTTACGTCAGAATCCCCAAACTACGGTATAGGAAATGAAGGACTTTGTCTGGAAGCAGGAGCAGATCCTGTTGTATCCAAAAATATAAAAAGGCACTAAATGATTAAAACGGACCTGAAAGACGCCATATGCACCTAAGGGGTAGAGAGCAGTGAGACAGCTGGCCTTTTCGGATTTCTCACGTCGCTGTGGTTCTTTTCCAGACACCTGAAGTCGCAACTCCAGATGTTTCCAGATGTCCCTTTGCTTCTTCTCGCACAAATCTTTTGCTCCTGACTTGAGTTGACATTCTCATTTTATGTGGAGGCCAGCAGGGGGCACTGTTGCTCTTTGTTCAATTTCCTTTCTGCTGAAACTGCAAGGTCGACCCCCTCCATGTCTCGATGATCGGTGCGAGCAAAGCACAGGTGAGCTGCTGACCCCCCACTCACCAGTAAGAGTGACCTGTGGGGTATGGGTGAGGAGAAGCTTCTGTATTCACAATGCCGTGATGGAGATTTTGGAAAATGGAATAATATAATATAATATAATTGTAGGGTAGCGGGTTTCCTCTCTCAACCCTTTGGCACTGCCTGGAGTTGCTGTACTCTTTGAACAGTTTTTGATTTTTTTCCCATTAGACTTAGGGTTAGGGTTTCATTTCACCAATCCAAGGGCGTGGTTGGCACATTCTATCTGTGTCTGAATTTACTCAGATCCAGAGTCTTAGGTTCAAATCCTGCTCTTGGTCATTGTCCATATATAGCTGCACCATCTCCTTGGGATGCCCCCTGGGTATTTTGTTTTTTCACCCATATGCCAGGATGTTGGGCTGTTAGGCTAACTGCAGCCTTTCATTTTGCTGCATGAGAGTGGGTAGGTGTATATGCCCTGCTGGCACCTGTGGGTTGGCACTCTGTCTGGAGTTGTTCCCAACTTGGTGCCCACTGTTCAAACCCACCATAATCATGAAATAAATTTAGAGGATTAGAGACTGTTATAATATAATATAATATAATATAATATAATATAATATAATATAATATAATATAATATAATATAATATAATATACTCTGCTCAGGATGAAGAAGGTTAGAAAATGGTTGGATGTATGAATAACATACAGCTTGGGTTGCATGGTGATGCAGTGGGTGTCTTTCATATCAAACTATTTACCTGCAGTATCTATTATATAGTGCCTTTTACATCTGTCTGTTGTAATATACAGCATGGGTAGCCTAGTGACACAGAGGTTAGCACTTCACCCTCACAGACCCAGTGTCCTGGTTTCAGCTCATTTTTGTATAGCGCCTTTCACTGGGTTCCGGCTTAGTGTGCTGAATGCAGGTGCCCAGACCTTCTAATCCCATTCGGTGTGACTTTTACATGTTGTCCCCGTGTCCCTGTGGCATGTCATCTCCAGGATGTGTGGCTCTTCAGCTAACTAGAGCCTTTCATGTTGCCCCAGTGTGAATGTGGGTGTATCCATGTGCCCTGTAATGGACTGGCATCATGTCAGGGGTTGTCTCTACTTTAGATAGATAGATAGATAGATAGATAGATAGAGTGAAAGGCAGATAGATATATATAATAGATAGATAGATAGATAGATAGATAGATAGATAGATAGATAGATAGATAGATAGAGTGAAAGGCACTATATAATGGATAGATAGATAGATAGATAGATAGATAGATAGATAGATAGAGTGAAAGGCACTATATAATGGATAGATAGATAGATAGATAGATAGATAGAGTGAAAGGCACTATATAATAGATAGATAGATAGATAGATAGATAGATAGATAGATAGATAGATAGAGTGAAAGACACTATATAATGGATAGATAGATAGATAGATAGATAGATAGATAGATAGATAGATAGAGTGAAAGGCACTATATAATAGATAGATAGATAGATAGATAGATAGATAGATAGATAGATAGATAGATAGATAGATAGAGTGAAAGGCACTATATAATAGATAGATAGATAGATAGATAGATAGATAGATAGATAGATAGATAGATAGATAGATAGATAGATAGAGTGAAAGGCACTATATAATGATAGATAGATAGATAGATAGATAGATAGATAGATAGATAGATAGATAGATAGAGATGAAAGGCACTATATAATGGATAGATAGATAGATAGATAGATAGATAGATAGATAGATAGAGATGAAAGCACTATATAGATAGATAGATAGATAGATAGATAGATAGATAGATAGATAGATAGATAGATAGATAGATAGATAGATAGATAGATATAGATGATAGATAGATAGATAGATAGATAGATAGATAGATAGATAGATAGATAGATAGATAGATAGATAGATAGATAGATAGATAGATAGATAGATACTTTATTAATCCCTAAGAGGATATTCACATACTCCAGCAGCAGTATACTGTCCAGCTCCGTGCCTACAATAGAGCCTGCCTTTCTCACCAGTTTGTCCCTCATTTTTTTGCTGCCTCCCCAGCACACCACCATGTAGAAGATGGCGCTCGCCACAACCGTCTGATAGAACATCTGCAGCATCTTATTGCAGATGTTGAAGGACGGCATCTTTCTAAGGAAGTATAGTCAGCTCTGTCCACTCTTGCACAGAGCACCAGTATTGGCAGTCCAGTCCAATTTATCATCCAGCTGCACTCCCAGGTATTTTGTGCCCATTGGTGAAACCCCACTTTGACCATGGATGAGATTCAGAGGGTTAGAGACTGCAGGGTAGCAGGATGCCCCTCTTGGCTCGTTGGCACTGCTGGGAGTCGCTGTTCCCTTGGGATCATGTTCTGTGTTTTTCTTCTATGGTGGCTTGGTATGCAGTTCTGCTCCACCAGTTGAAGGCCCCCCTGCCATTGAAGACCATCTGCGTGTTCTGCGCTGTCTATCGGTGGCCACCTCACAGATCTCAGAGTCTGGGGTTCAACTTGTGCTCTTGGCCGTTGTCCATTTGGAGTTTGCATGATCTTCTCTTCCTTCTGTGATTCTTTTCTGATTTTCCTCCCTCATCCCTAAACTGAATGAGTGGGCTCACTGATGGACTGGCACCCAGTCTAACACTGCCTGGCACCATTCCCTCAATCCTGTTAATGTATCGCCTGTACCCACTGCAACTCTTAACCAGATTACTCCAGTTGGATTGATAACACATCAGCTTCCCAAACCTGCTAATTCCGGTATAGGATTCTGAGCCTGCACCTATCCTGGCAGCATCGGGCATAGATGCTGGTACAGTACACTGGCCCCCCAGCAGCGGCCCCCTCCGCTCCACGGGCTCTCATTTTCTGCCGGCCGCCGCTCCGCTGAGCCTCTCTTTTAATAAGGCCATCAGGCCCGAGCGGAGGCACAAAGTGGATTTACCTGGCGGGCCCCCCGCCGCTCCGGTAGCCTGGGGTCCAATCTGCGCGGCCCTGGCAGCTTACATGGACACGGAAGGCGAGTTGATATTTTCTAACCCATTTATCCCGAGATAACTTTGTCAGATTGTCAACCAAACTCTCCGGTGGGACCGCCGTCTCGAGCCCATTAAAGAGAATGAGAGCGGCTCACGCTGGTGGCAGGCCGCGGCTGAGAGTCCCAGCGAGGAGGTCCGACTGCATTACGGGGGGCTCCTGTTTCGGTGTCCTGCTTGAGGATTCGCTAATCTGATTTCCCCTCCAAAGACACTGATCAAATCAGGGGGATTGATTTTCCGTGAGCAGATGTAACGCTTGTAACGTGAGGCTCTAATTAAACCGACGGAGGGATGGCGCGCGAGCGGCACGGTCACCTCGAGAGGGGCTTCTGTTCACTACGATGGGCTTCAAGTCAGCTTGAGGGGGAAGAATCCTATGTACGGAAGTATAATGAACGCCTGGCAGCTATATAGCGCCTTTCATGCCTTTGGGATAAGATGTGCTGTGGGCTCTGAACTGTCAAAGTGGTGTCAGGATGGGAGTGACATCCACACCACCAAGGTCAGATGGCAAGTGACAATCTCAAAAGGTGGCAAGGGGAAAGAGTGAAGGGGCCGTGCCAGGGTTTAAAGGCACACAGGTAATGCCAGGGTGAGGCACTGAGGCTGTCAGGTGCACTTACCATTTACTCAGGTGATGCCAGTGGGCACCTGCCCTACTTGCTGCCAACTTTAGCAGCAATGCCAGACAGGGGGGCCCACGAGTTGTCCTGCACAAAATCTGCAAGCCTCATTGTAATATGAGAGGCTGGCATGGGACTGATCAGATGGCACAGTGTGCAGTATACCAGGCAGCTCTCTAGTGCCCCCAAAATGAGCCGCTGGTACTACAGCAGGCAGACAGATGGGTGCCACCTCGCCTGCTCCATTAGGTTTGCGCTGATTGCTGAACTTCTACACCTGATTGGTTTCATTTTTAAATTTTTTGTAAAGTGTGCCCATCTTCAGTGAAAGGCGCTATATAAGAATGACCTCAGATGAGATCCTTAACACAGAAAGACTCATAATGAGGCCACTATCAAGATAGCAAAGTCCTGGTGCTGACTTGCCAAGCTTCATGCCCTGAAGGAGTGCCAGCTGGTGGGCTCCAGTCATGCCCTCTGTACAGGGCACCATGACAAAGCCTGAAGATGAATTGAATGTCAAAAATCTCAAATGAACATCAGGGTTATTGTTGGTGCTAAAAAGAAAAAGGAAGTCCTACACAACTGGGCCAGGGGTCCGCGAAGGTCTTCCTCACAACGACTGAGACGATGGCCAAGCAAAGATGGCAAAACAGAAAGCAGGACAAGAAACACGAGGTCACGGCATAGCATGTGAGTCCTTTGGGTCTCTTTGGAGTGACCGTGTGCCCTGTGGTCTCCATACCCACCTGAGACCCCACAGTAGTTAAAAGAGCAAAATAAAAGGCAGTTCTCAGCGAGGATAAAGGGGGCGCCACTGAGCAGGAGGCACATGGCAGTGGTTGGCCAGCAGTGTGGATTGACGGCACCCCCTTTAAGGTCCCCACAGGCCGTTCCTGTGCTGCTGGGCTGACGTTGTGACCGTCATTCTCTTCTCTGGCTGACCACTGACCACTGGCCACTGTGATTTCCCAAAAGGCAGCCAATGTCAGGAATTCAGTTTACAGCAATGATGGACACTGAGCTACGTGGCCTCCACACCAGTGGTGTCCAGTCCCAGTTGACTGTCGGCCAGTGGTGTCCAGAGTTAATGAAGACGCTAATGAGTGACCGCAGCTTCTCCACATGACACTGACATGGCCACCCTGTCCCACAGGGCATTGGGCAACATCACACAATGATCCTGGCCTCATTGCCAGAGTGGGCACCCATGTCAGGTTGACCAACAGATTAGAATCGGCTTAGTGCATGTAAGTGGACGGGCAAAATGACTGGCACCCCCTGCAGGACAGGCCCATCCCTGCTCCTGCTTCTACTGAGATAAGCCGCACTCCGTCATCATTGGCAGGGCTGTCAGTAGCCATCGTGGACCCCTAAGTGGTCAGTGTGGCTACTTTGTGGATGATATACAGAGACTCCCGTTTTCTTGACGTGGGTTGGGGGTCCCTGACTGGTCACGGGGGGTCCTCTGAATGAGTGGCTGGCTGCACACGTGGAAGGACTGCTGGCATCAACTCCTTGGTATCTCTTGATGGCCTCTCTATTCCCACTGGTTAAGCCTCTGTGGGCTCAAATCCCACCACTGACCCTGTAGGACCCTAAGCAGGTCACTTCACCTGCCTGGGCTCCGATTTGGAGATAAGAGCATCGCAAACAACAAGAAAAGCACCGCTGCCTCGTGATTGGCGCTATATCGGATGAACAATGGAGCCCATCGCTAAGCATGTTTGGTGTTGCTGTACGGTGCCAGGCAGGAGGCTGGCACAAGTCCCGTTCCCTCGCCAGCTCCGAAAGAGCAGCGAGTGCCAGCCGCGCACGCAGGTCACGCAGAAGTAACAGCAGGACAGCCCCGTCACCGCCATGGCCCTCCGAGCCGACAGGCTGCGTAATTAGACGCTATAAGTCGCCTTCTACCTTTGAGCCGATCTGACAGGAGCCCATCGAGCGGCGCCTCATCGGACTGATGGCTCTGACGGCCTCGGCTTCTAATTGATAGCAACTCCGCGCAACGGCAACCTGAGCCGAGCAACAGCAAGTCGACCTGCACGAGGAGTCCGAGGAGTCCGCGGCCGCCTTAATGAGGGGCTGTCAGGTCGAGGGGGAGCGCCCAGCACCGGAGTGATTACAGCAATTACTCGTTTGAGTCTGTCATGGCCGATCATCTCGACCTGCCTGCCCGCCTGCCTGCCCGCCTGCCTGCCTGCCTGCCTGCCCGAGTCGCAGAGTCACCGCCGCCCGGCGAGTGCGCTCATTGACGTGCCGCCTTGACACGAGGGGGACGATGAGGGGTCCGGGCCACGACGGTGAGCACCACCACCATCACTAATGGGTGGGCTTCTGCCACTCACTTCACACCCAGGTCTGGTCTGACCGTCTGAAAGGAGAAATGAAAGTTTAGAAGCACAAAAAAAAAAAAGAAAAGGCAGGCCGCTGACTCCAAGACTTGCAATAGCGCCACCTGGTGGATGGGTGCCATCTCTCACTCCAGACCGGAGCGCCACATGCCCTGGGGGCTCACTCTGTCGCCCACTTGTGGACGGGTGCTGCTGCTGCAGGGGTACTCCTCAGTCCTGGGGGGCAGTTAAGTGACGGGGTATGATGAGGGCACCCAGGGGCTCCCCCCCCACAACACTCCTATAGTTTCAGTAACATGTGGTGTGCTTCAGCAGGCAGGGGGCGCTCTACAGTTGGCAACCCTCATTATGGAGGATGAAGAAGGCTCATATTCAGGCACTCATTTTGTTTTCTATACACAGACAGCGCCATCTTCTTCATCATCATCATTACCACAATCCAACACGTCCTCATCCGTTTCACGTCACGTCCGTCTGGGGCTCCTGTGTGCAGTTTCCTCGCCTCAAACCAAGAACTTGGAAATAAGAAGCAGTGACATAGTTAGGGGGGCTTCTGAGCCCCCGTGTAACCCCTGATCGTCCACAGATCCCCCCACCTGTTCAATGCACATGTGCCTATAGCCCCTGATCCATACGTTCTCTCTGGCTTATCCTGTTTACTCATAATGGCTGCAGACAATGAGAAAGCTCCAAGTGGGACACCCCCACGTGTCAACAGTTTGGAAAATCCAAGGGGGGCAACCCAACTGACACCCCCCCACCTCATCAAGGAGCTTGGGCTAAGCCCCCAATTAATGCTGAAGCTAGCAACACACCTGCATCAGACGCAAAGAATAAAGAATAAAGCCAATCGCTTACTGTATATGGCGCCTTTACACATGCAGGTGGCGCTGTTGTGTCACAACCCTCAGCAGCCTTTATTTTTGGATGATCAGGATGCACGATGACTCACAATCAGTCAGTCATTTTGTTTTATATAGTGTCTTTCATCATCATCATCATCATCATCTTCCTCACTAGATGCCTAATAAGTGCACCCCATGTGTGTCTTCTCCGGTCCCGTCACCTGAAGGCCACGGATCTGGGAACAAGCAGAGATCGTGACACATACAGAATAACGTCACTGCGCCTATCAGCCTCTCAGAGTATATAGCGCCTTTACACACGCTGCACCGACTTCATGGGGCTCATCAGACTTCAGCGGGTCAGAGGTGCTCCCACTTTATTGGTTTTACTTTTATGCAAAATTAAAGATGACCTCAATGTCACTACTACTATGGTCAACTATTGGGCAGCTGGTGGTCAGTGGTAAACCTCTATAAGGGGACACATGTGTGGCCAAACAAAAATCAAGCAGGCGCTCGTCAGCTGATGTGCTCAAAACCCACCTGAGGCGCTTTAAATCAGGTGACCCCCGGACAGTCTGAGGGGCCAAACTGACTGACCACTTGAGATCAGAAAGAAAGCAGGCAAAGTGACCAAGGCCACATCATTAAAGTGGACACTGAGCTGGCAGAGCCTACACCCCTAAACGGCACTAAAATTCAGGGTCCTGAGCTGTGACCTCCCAACTCAGCAGTCCAAAATTCCAGATGTTGGCATTGAGGATGGGCAAATATGGAAACTGGGCAGCCACACCTTAAAACTCATGAGGCCCCAGGAGTGGTCTGCACTGTGCCAGGATATCAGACAAAGCTACCAACTAGATTTTATATAGCGCCTTTCCATAGTGGTGCTTTGGCTCCGTATTACTCCAGTGGGAGCACTGGCAAGTTATGAGACTCAAGATCTAACTTTGCAGTTGGCACCTTGGGCACTAGGGGGCTCCATTTTCTGAGCCCAGCAGGTTTGGCTTTAAGGGTTAAACCAACCTGGGTGTCACCCTCTCATTCACACACACCAGACTGCTTTGGCATGTGGCAGGGGACACTGATGCCCCCAAAACAGCCCACACAGATACAGGGGAGAAGAAGCAGAATCCTCACTGAACACGACCTGGCAGGGATTTGACCTCAGACGCCTGGAGTTGTGCGCCATCAGCACCAATGGCTGAGCCACCCTGCTGCCCTGCACTGCTTTAATGAAACAGAAAGCGACTGGCAACTGGCACAAGAGCAGAGGCTTTGATTCCCCAGGGTGTTAATCCACTGGGCAGCTGGTCTTTTCTTATCATTGGCATGCTGTGCTCTTGGTGAGCTTGTAAGGCACCCACACCTGGCATGGGCATAGCTGACAGCACCTTGGCATCATCAGTACTTGGCTGTCAGCACCACTAAGAAGGGTAGCTGGACTTTCAGCACGTGGCACTGAGGTGGCAGGAGGAGGGCATGGCCGGCACTGAGTTGGCCATTGACCCCTCTCTAATAT
Source organism: Polypterus senegalus (assembly GCF_016835505.1). NCBI lineage: Eukaryota > Metazoa > Chordata > Cladistia > Polypteriformes > Polypteridae > Polypterus > Polypterus senegalus. The sequence goes on along the minus strand of NC_053158.1, from coordinate 207,664,964 downwards.
CAATCAATCAGGCGTTGAGGCCATCTTATAAAGCTCCTTTCCGAGGCCGTGTCACCATTGGGAGCCTTTGATTGACCCATTCTGGTAAAGTCACATAGTGGCCGTTGCAGCCCACTGACTGACCAGTCCCACCGCTGACCCTGTGATTCACACTGCAACAGCAGCACTCTGCACAAGTCCAGACCTGGGTATCTCCAGGAAAGGCGCTATATACAGTATGGGGTGGTGACTGAGTGGGTAGGACTGGCGCACTCTTACCATGAGGTTGTGTGTGGGGCATGGCGGGCACTGGCCACCTCATCTCTTTGACTGCTCTTGAGGTGCCAAGGGAGGAGTTAACAAATGCTTCCTCCACTGCCGAGTTTTAAGTTTCCAATGCCGGATGGGGCTGCTCAGGTGACGTGTCCACCCCCCAACTTTATCCTTGACCCGCTGGGACGCCTCATTAGCTGCACTTTTCCATCTTTTCAGCTTTTCACACAAAAACACAACGAGATCACTGAAGCGTCTGTGTCTCCCTCCGCCCGCTGCCACCGGAGATGCCAGCTCAGCTCTCCAGTGACCCGACTGTTTGGGGATTCCTTTTCAGTGCCGCACCCCCCCCCAGCTTGATGAGCTCCGTTCAGGTTACAGGACACCAGGAAGCCCCCAGGCTACCTCGGATTCCCCCGGAGAGATGCCGAGATTCCCGCGGGATGAGCCGAGGGGCCGCTTTCATGCCTCAGCACACTTGCCTTTGTCTTCCCAGGCTTCCCTCAGGCGAGGCAGGATTAATGTGCCGGGGTGGTGATGGCGCTGCCCGCCTCGGAGGCCTCTTATAGTAGTTGCAAAAAAAAAAAAAGAGTAAAATTCCATCGGAAGAATTCAGGATCCTCTGGAGATCCTCTCTTCACTTTCTCACAGTCCAGAATGAACCAGTAAGGTTGGCCAGTGTGCCCACCCTGCCTAGTGGCTAAAGAGGAGGATGCCAGGTCCAGGTTCTAGTACTTGGTCACACTGTAAACTTCAATGTGGGTAAACATAGCATTATAGAAAGGCGCTATATAAAATAATAGAGTGCCCTGGACTTCCACCTCAGTTAAGGATCTATTCAATTGTTGACATGAGACTGAGGGCACTGTGGCCAGTAGTGGGAGTCTGGCGTCATGAGTTCAACCCCCTTCACTGTGTCCCTCTGTCACCCCAAGAGCTGTCAGTGGATCCTGCCGACTACACCAGCTCTTTATTCACACTGTAGACTCGGTGCTAGCTACAGAAAGGCACTACAGTATGTAAATGTAGATTACCTGAAATCTGACGCCAGCTGATTCCAGACCCCTGACCCCCATCCCCCTAAAGAGTGTCACATCCAGCCCCCCAATGGCCACCTAACATCTGAGAAGAGAGACCCCACATGCTTCTCACCTGATCCTGCCGACTACACCAAATCTGACTGACAGGTCTTGGCAGGTGTGTTCACACTGTAGGCTTGGTGCCAGTTACAGAAAGGCGCTATACAGTATAAAACAGGATTAGCCTGGATTTCCACTTCAGTTGATTCTTGACTGCTGACCGCCATCCTGCATCTCGATGTCTTCGAGAACTGAAGGATCAGAAAGCTATGCCAGTGGTGTCAGGTTTTGCTCTTCTCTGTTTTTATTCTACATAAGCTCTGTGTCCCTGTGTCACCCCAATGGTGTCCCTTTCAGTCCTCGCCAATCTAAAAAACCATAGCTGGGTATCTGACCTGCTTCACACCGGATCCTGCCGACTACACCGTCATCGCTAGTATTTCCCTCTACTCCTCTCATGTGGAAACACCCATGCAGCTTCTCTCCATCACCATTGCACAGGCTCTGGCACCCTTTAAAACTCCCATCATGCCCTCATTGTACCACCTAGACCAATGAGAGGGCGGGTCTGCAGGCTGAGCTCAGTGCTGCCCCCTATAGGTGACTTTCTCCCACTTCTTGTCTGTCAGGCACGTCAATCTCTGAGGCTCTGCCACTTCATTCTTTCATCACAACGCAATTCAACCCTGGGCATGATGCCAGTCCATTGTGTACACCAACCAACACACACACGCTGAGCTCACATACACTTGCTGGAGAGACGTGGAGAGAACGGCAGACAGATGGTGACATTGAGACCATGAAGCAGCAGCACTAACTGCTACACCGCTGTGCCTCCATTTCCATTTCGTTCTCTCCTTGTGGACTTTGCTGTGCTGCGCTGACTGCCATGGCTGCTTTGGACGTTTCATCGTCTTGGGTCTCGTTGGCAGAACCTCCTGCCCTTTACTCTGGGGGCTCGGTGGTATGACGCATTGTAAAGTAAAGTACGACTGATTGTGCGCTAATACTTAGCTGAGTGCTAACAGCAGGGGGGCACTGCTATCGCTAAATAGCTCTAAGGACCAGGGTGTGCCAGCATTGACTACCATCCCAGCACAAAGGCTTCCCATTAATATACAGCTTTTTGTTCTGGTGCCCATGCCCGCCTCTCAGCTCATTTCCCATCTCTTTCTGGGTGTTCACCTTTTATATAGCGCCTTTCACTTAGTTATAAGGTCATTTGACTTTTGACTTCTGCTCCTCCTGTCTGCTGCAATGAGATGCCCCTCACCTGTCTGTCAGATCCCAAGGCTTTCAGGTGCCAGCCTGCCATTACACAGCTGTACCTTGTCTTGTTTATGGTCTTGGTGACCCTTCTGAGCTCAGCTGGCAAAGCCAAGTGGGCAGTTCAGGTCTCAGATGTTCAAAATAAAATCCTGCCCGCTTTTCTTGCCCCCTTGTTTCATGTAGTGAGCATTAGTGAGCGTCCTGCTCCGAGTGGGCACAAATCCCTGGACGGATGGACGCAGACTGGCAGCGCACGTGCCGAGGTGACAAAGTCAGAGCGAAGCAAATTCCAGCTGTCTTTGGGAGAAGAAAACGAAGAAGAAGAAGAAGACGCGGCCTGTCAGAAAAATGAGCCCCTCGCCCCGGAGACATTTACAGTGGCGAGCCGCACGTCTTTCCGGATACTCGACATCGGCCATTTGCTGGCGTTTCTCAGGACAGAAGGACAGGCGATTAGATGTGAGCGACTGCTTGAGGACGCCAGGCTCGACGCGAGGGGGCGGCTGAACGACGCGCCCCCTGAGCGGCTTTGATGGTGGACTTTGCTAAATGTCTTTCACTGTCGCTCCTGATTGCTTCATCTTTGCGGGTTTGGAGATCTCGGCTCGGATGAGTCACGCCGGCCGCCCCCCTTGGCTTTATGCCCTCTCTTTCTTGTCGCTCAGCTCTGCCCATTTGCCATCTCCATGGCGCTATAAATGTCTGAGAGACGCGTGGATGTTGTCCTGAAGGATCACATGAATAGTCGGGTGCAGCGTCACAAAGGATTGGCCACAGTGGTCCAAAGTGACCCAGCTGGCCAGCCGCTGATTCGGGTTCAATCCCACCCACCTCCAAATGTTTCTTACTTTTAAGCCAATGGGCTCTAATTTTACACTCTATAGCGCCTCACAGTGTCAGCTGTTTTTAAATGTCACCATTGGCTCCATTTGGGGATTTGTTTTAACCTCACTTTCCCAAACCCACTCAAGGGTCAAGGTGGGTCCATGCCTACCCTGGCAGCACTGGACACATTTCAGGAAACAGCCCTGGATGGCATGCCAGTCACTCAAACAGCTGGCCCCCCTGTGAAAGAACTCAACCCAGGTAATGTCTGGTCATGGACACCACACACTGTGCCACCATGCCACCCAGTTTTGTTTAATGAACTCTCATCATTTAGACAGCCAGGCTGTGCCCCGGTGTCACCTCAAGGGTGTCACTTCCAGCCCCTGCCGACCACTAACAGCGTAGCTGAGAGAATCCACCTGCTGCTCTCCAGATCCTGCCGACTACACCAAGTCTGTCTCTCAGGTCTCAGACGTCATGAAGCCTCTCCCTGTGCAAACACTCACACTGTGATACCCCCGACACACACACACACACAGGGCATTACAAACCCATCACCACTGCACAGGCCCTGGCAACCTTAAAACTGCCTGTCACCAGTAAAACTGCCATCATGCTGTCATTGTCCTGTCTGGGCCAATGAGATGGCGGAGATCTTCTGATGATAACCTTCATGAATCCCTAAGGACTGCTGGCTGAGCTCATGGTGGCCCCCTAAAGGTGACCCTCTTGGGTCTTGTCTGCCAGGCTCCATCCATCCCTGAGGATCTGCTACTTGACACGTGGCAGCCAGTGTCCCTGGGCATGATGCCAGTCCATCGGGTGACCCACACACAGCCACCCATCCCATTCCAAGCTGCATTTAGACAGTGTGGACCCCCTAGAGTCTCAGTCATCAGTTGTTATTTAGACATTGCGCCCCCTAATGGCTAAGACATCAGTTGTTCAGATTTAGGCAAACGATGGTGACACAAACAATCAGACAGACAGACAGAGCTGGGTGACGGCAGGACACAAACTGCACGGAGTGTCGCCTGGCTGGCCTTGCTTTGAATCTTTGTCATCTGCTCAGTGACGCCCTTTGCCACTCTGCGGCTCAATTCCCTTTGCTGTGAAAGACGCTGACGGATCTGATGGAGAGATAAAGAAGTGGCACACGGTGACCGCCACGTCGAGTGACTCTCTGCTGTCCCAATGGTCACAAAGGCCTCACTGTATGCTGCCGCTCCTCCTCTGACCTCTGACCTCTCAGATTTGACATGTGACACTCAGAGGACTGTGGGAACCTTTGACTGTCCAGTTCCGTGAGTGGGTCTCCAGGTGGGTCTGGCCAGCCTGGCACTGCACGGGGCGCCCATCCAAGGGAGTCCTGAGAATGGCACTCTGTAGGGAATTCAAGTATGTGCTAATAAAACGCGAGATTACCGATGTCAATGGAGCCGTTGTGTGTCACAGGAGGGAGGTGGGCAGGGTGCCAGCATCCCGGAGGGTCACAAAGCCATGCAGTGTCACCTGAAGGAGGCTTCACCTCATATAGCACCTTCTACAACTGGCATATCAGTATGATTTATAACGTCCCCTTACCTTTGCCTGACTGTTGTGCCCATTCATTCCAAATGGCATCCGCCATGTGCCTAATTCTGATTGGATTAGCTGGCTGCTGAATAAGTGAGTTAGAAAATGGAGGGACGGATGAGGTGACACGTGTCCAGTGAGCTGTGACTGCGATGCCAGTACAATGGGTGCCCACTTAGAGAGCTTTGTCACCCCAGTCATCACTCCTAGTGCTGCCAGGAACCTCTCTGTTAACTGGAAGCAAAACTACATGATGGGCATCAAGTGAAGTGCATTGAGATTCTGAAGCCAAACTGCTCTGCATGGCACCACCCATGGGTACCCTTTAACCCAAGGTGAACTCTTTTTATTACCATGCCTGTGTCCACTGGGTGCCCATATTGAGGACCAATTGTTTCACCATGTGAGTTCAGACTTGGGTGGCATCCGCAGAATGTTGGCATAAGCCTTTTGTACTGTTCAGTGATGTGGGTGCAGTTGGGCTCTCAGTGCCCCTTCTGACATTGTAATACTACTAGGAGTCAGCAGGGGGAGCACAGCGACCTCCAAAGTGTACGGGTGGCAATGCCAAGACAGCAGCAAGCTTCAGTGGATGGCAGGGGCCAATGGTCACTGCTTGGCTCAGGGATGGTCAGACAGTGCCAATGTCCAAGCTGCTCTGAAGAAGACAAGTTGAGAAGACCTGCCCATGTGAGACCTGACTGTATATAGCGCCTTTAGATAGCAACGCCTTCACAGGGCACTGGAAAGGAAAGCAATGACACGATGGAGCTCAGTGGCAGGCGATTCCTTGGTTCCTTCCTCTGTGCCCTGAGAGAGGCAGGCGCTTACGGGCAGAGTGTTGATGATGGGGACGGACAGGTAAGGTGGGCACACACCCACACATACACACGTGGACGAGGTCCCGCCACAGCCTTATGAGGTCTCCCTGTGCCCATGTGGGTTGTCCTCCGTTTTTCCTCTCAGCTCATCCAAGACATGCAGGTAAGGTGAATATGTGGGCGCACATGTGAGTGGGCACTGGGCCTGTTGAGCCCATCCTTGGCCCTGAGCCCAGTGCTGCCCCCATTCCCCTGAATTAGACTGTGCCCGTTTGAGAATGCATTGGTATTTGAATTTTATGTAGGAACAAAGAGAGGCACAAGTTGGGCTCTATATAGCGCCTTTCCATGGTAGACACCATCCCTATTAATATAATAAATATTAATAAACAATAGTAATAAGTTGCATTTATAGAGCGCCTTTCACAAACCCAAGGTTGCTTTACATACAGAGTTAAAATAAATGATTATTAATTACACAAGTGGCGCCCTGCAGGATGAAGTTGGCCATTCCAGTGGTTCACCACAAGGGGGCCTCGCTGCTTTTCTCATTTGCTTGTCTGTTATTTGACGTCGCTGGTCGGAGTTTCTCCTGAATTTCTGGATGTGCTGAGCTGCGGTGGGTCTCAAGACGGACACTCGAGGGTCTCAGCTGCATTAGGACTGGTGGTGGGCACTTGAAATAATTGTAAGGTGAAACATGTTTTAGGGGTCTTTGGATAAAGACAAAGTTGGGGTCTGACATCGGCGCATGCAGGCAGAGTGAGAGATTGGCAGAATTCCTCATTTTCTGTCACTCGGACCCCCGTTTTGCTTCTCTTCTTGGCCTACTTGTTCTTTCCCAGATGTGATTGGGAGCACATCAGACCTGCAAGGTGAAGAATAATAAAAAAAAGGTGCCTTTTTATTATATAGCGCCTTTGATCATAAGGGCCAGTCCGGCACTAGCAAGGCACTATATAGACCGTATGACTGTGGTGAGCTCACTAGTGCCCTCTACTGCACGCTTTATGCTCTTTGGCCGATGCCCTATTCGTACTTCAGCTTTCTGCTGATTTCCAGTATTTTCAGCCCTGATGCCCGCGCTGCACTGACGCGGCTTCTCCCCGGGGAGCCAACATACAAATGGAAGGCGATGAAAAGACCCTGGCGAGCGCAGCCGCCTCATTTCCCGGCTCCCCAGATCGGGTTGCACTCGCCTCAATGCTTCTGCTTTACTTGCAATTCATCCGCCGTTCCCACAACAAAACTCCCACTTTGTGCGGCACAAAGGCCCGGGCATCGCTGGTAATTACGGGCGCCCCTCACAAGAGGCTTTTCAAGGAAAGCTGAGCACGGAGCGGAGCCAAAAGGCGCAAAGCCGTAGAAACATCCGCCCGACAGCTGTGGCAGCGTCAGGGCACCATAAGAACTGCACTTCATTAAGAAAAAAGTTTGGGACATCGCAGTGACAGTGGGACAGGCCGTCCTGCTGACTTGTCACACAGCACTAAGCGTATGAGAGGAGCCAAACCTGGAGGGGACGCCAGTCCACCAAAACCAACCCAAAAGACACACAGAAACGCCAGGCTAGGATTTGAACCCAGGTCTGTGGAACTGTAAAGTGGCAGTGCCAACCAGTGTGCCACCCTCAGGTACTTTACAGACAATTGAAGCTGCCATCATACACAATTGACTGATCAAGGACAGTCATGTGAATGGCAAGCACTGATGACCACTTAGTCACCAATGTCACACAGGACAAGAACGTTAACAAGAAAGGGTCACATGCCACAATGTCACTGCCCAAATTATGCCCTCTGATTTAAATCAGCCCTTCCTATCAGGTCCAAACACGTGCCAAATTCTAACATGCCACAGTCTCGCTCAGGAAGTGTCCCCTTTGGGGAAGCCCTGCTGTGTGACGGGGTCTCTGTGACCTCCAGCTGTTTTATAAAGTGCCTTTAATACAAATGCCCTAAATATCAGCACATGCCACCCACAAATAGATTTAAATGATCAGTCTGAGGTGCCCAGCCTAAAGTGTGGCAGAGGGTCTCCTATTGGCCAATGGGGAGTAAGTCAGCCCTGCAAGAGAAAAAAAAATCTGGTGCCTTTTGTTATATAGCGCCTTTCACTCTTTGGTCATTATGGGTTTTCTTCAGCCAGCCTGGCACATTTCACATCAAGTCGTGAAAGGTGCCATACGGGCCATCTGAGTGTGCTGTGCTCACTACTGCCCTCTTCTGCACCGCTTTATGCTTTTATAGGCTGAGGAGAGCAAAGCCACCAGGTGTCACCACATTCCAGATGGCCTTTCTCTTCTGTCATTTCCTGTCTGCTGGGCTTCTTGGGCCTTTGAATTTGAGGGATCACCTGATGCAGCATCAGTGCTGAGCTGTGATGCCCTGATGCCAGCCTGCCCGAGGTGCCACCTCATAGTTGTTGCTGTGGCCTGTGAACTCCGTCACTGTGCTGTTATTGTGCCCGAGGAATGGCATGTGGATGAGGACTTCTTCACACTCCGGTGTCTGAGCCACTCATGCGTTCACAACACAGGCTGCCATCACGCTGGCATAGAGTCCTCCTCTCACAGCATGAAATACAAACTGCTGCCTGCCCGCCTGGTGCCAACATCATGAATCTGATCTCCATACTAATCCAGATCTTAAGAGCCTCCTTCTGCATGAAGTGCTCTGAGGGTCACCTCAATGGGCACCAAAGGGTTTCACTGTAACCTTCAGTTAGATCTGCTGCCCAGTTGGGCACGGCCATTACACTGAAGTCAGAGACGAGCGTGAAGGATCAACGCTTCCTATTGCTCATCTCAAATGCCCTCCTGTCTGTCTGTCAGATGAGCTTAAGATGGCACCAGTTCTGACCAGCCTGGCAGCAGGTCAGGGACATCACAAGAGCAGGCGGATAAAACGTCAAAGGGGTGGAGCTTTTCATGCCTTTCCTGAATATTCAGTAAAGTGAGTTGGCACTGTGTGTGCCCATCTGTGCCCCATACCCTGCACTTTCTGTAAAGTTTTGACCAATGGTGGGATTTTTGGCTCCTTGGTGTCCTCCTGCTAAAAAGGAAGGAGACCAAGAAGTGGAAGATGATTGGGGAGCCAATAGGAATCGCCGATAAACTCACGTGTAGTGATAGACAGATGGGGAGGGACTGGAGGCGGGGCTAGAGGCGGGGCCATCTGTCCTTCTCAGTCTGTTCATCCCCTAACTCTCTCTGTCACCCCTTCACCACCTCAAAGCTAATGTGTGGTGAGCATACTGGCACAAGCACTGCTGTGGTGGCATCATCCAGGTGGGCACTCCACATTAATGGTGGGTGACGTTTGGAGTAGCTAGAGAGGTGCTATATAAGTGACATTAGTTATTATTATTTTTATTAAAATCACTGGGATCACAAATAGACCCAACAGTGGGCAGTCAGTGCCAGGCTGAAAGTTCCATCTCTGTGCCCATGTCACATTTTTACAGCTGAGCTGTGCAGGACTTCTGAAGTATCTGAACTGCTCCTGGGGGTGAAGGTGGCACCCCATGTAGGGCTGGCTCTGGCCTTGTACCCAGTAACACACCGAGGGCTGTTGGCTGGCTGGCACTAGATGAGGGTTTTGGCTATGCCACAGGTTTTGAGCCATTAGCCCCTTAACTCCCAGGATTCTCGACTCCCCAAAAGAGTGGAGGGCACTGGAGGGTCTGAGCTAATGCTGTTGGACGGGGCTGTGAGTGGTACACATGGCATTAAGGGGGCTCTGCATCCTGCTAAGCTTGTGAGCCACTTGACTGTGGTGGGCACTTCCAGTCCTTGAAACTCCCAAGTCCTCCCGAAGTCCGCACTCGTCCCCAGCCGTCACTCCTTAAGTACCAGCTTGTTTAAAATGCCTCTCGCTGGGTGGCAATTTTGCATGACAAATGAGGTGGCAGCACATTTACAATTCAGATCGCTTTTCCTTAGGGATTCCCATTTAGGATCCATTGCCATGATAGATTTGTTGTCTTGCGCGGTTTTCTTCTGCCACATGAGATCATTAGGTAATGGCCGCGGCTACTGTTTGTCATCATTATTACGGCCCGAGTCATTTAGCGGCCCGTCCGTCTTTAATGCGCCCAGCTTCTGCCTCCTCGTTTGCATGGCACCGCTGGGCCGCCTGCCTGCTTCAGCTCCGAGCCTAATGGCGCCGCTTTGCTAATTGCCAGCTCCACCTCGATGGATCAGGACAGCGGTGTCACACGCACAGGACCAGAGGACAGTCAAAGGAGTCACAAGACGTGGCTGCCACCCTGCTGCCTCTGAGAAGGTCCGCCCACTTCTTGTCTCTGAGGGCTTCTGAGGCGCTTGAACAGGAAGGGGAGGGGCAGAAGGCGGAGTCACAACGCTGCTCTCGTCTGTTGATTGGCCAATCAAATCACACAGCTCCGATGACACTCGTCCACCGCTGTCTTCCAGGGGGTTTCTAAAGGGCTTCGGTCTGCACGTCCAAATGAAGGGAAGCTCCCATCAGAATTGGGGTTCAACTTCTCACTTTTATTTGTTTTTCTCGTAAGAATTTCTGGGGTCTGACACTTTGGAGTTTGGGCCTCTGAATACGAATCTGACATTCGCTGCTGGAAATTCTAACAGATACGCAGTTGTTTGGACCGTGTTATCGGCCATTTTGGATTTGCATGTTGTCAGAGGCGTGTCCTTGGAAGTCGTGACCTGCTGGTGACAACATGACAGGTTAAAGGTCACTCAGGACTTCCCTTCCTTACCTGAGTTGCAGATTTAAAATTCCTCTCAAATCGCTCTTTCTAAACGTCCCTTTGCCCTTTGACCCTGAAGTTTGTCTCTCGTTTTGGCTTTGGCACTCGTGTCATTGGAGGTCCCACTTCTGTCCCTTTTCTGATTATTCATCTGTCTGTCAGTCTGCTGGCTTTTTCTGAAGCTCTGTCTGTGTGCAGATACGGCAAATCCAAAGGAATCTCCAGTGCTGAAAATGAATAAAGAGGGAGAGAAACCGGGAAGACTCGGGCGCTTTAAAAACAATGAATTTACTGAAAAGAAAGAAAGAAAGAAAGAAAGAAAGAAAGAAAGAATCTATCTATCTATCTATCTATCTATCTATCTATCTATCTATCTATCTATCTATCTATCTATCAATCATATAGTGCCTTACACATCTATCTATCTATCTATCTATCTATCTATCTATCTATCTATCTATCTATCTATCCATTATATAGTGCCTTTCATCTATCTATCTATCTATCTATCTATCTATCTATCTATCTATCTATCTATCTATCTATCATTATATAGAGCCTTTCATCTATCTATCTGTCTATCTATCTATCTATCTATCATATAGCACCTTTTATCTATCTATCTATCTATCTATCTATCTATCTATCTATCTATCTATCTATCTGTTATATAGTGCCTTTCATCTATCTATCTATCTATCTATCTATCTATCTATCTATCTATCTATCTATCTATCTATCTATATATATAGTGCCTTCATCTATCTATCTATCTATCTATCTATCTATCTATCTATCTATCTATCTATCTATCTATCATATAGTGCCTTTCATCTATCTATCTATCTATCTATCTATCTATCTATCTATCTGTCTATCATATAGTGCCTTTCATCTATCTACATCTATCTATCTATCTATCTATCTATCTATCTATCTATCTATCTATCTATCTATCATTATATAGTGCCTTTCATTATCTATCTATCTATCTATCTATCTATCTATCTATCTATCTATCTATCTATCATATAGTGCCTTTCACTCTATCTATCTATCTATCTATCTATCTATCTATCATATAGCGCCTTTCACTCTATCACTCTCTTTCACTTGTAGCTTTCTCATGGCTCTGGAGTGTGTGTGTCATCATGTGTGCCATGTTGGTTGGACATTTAAATCAGATTTTCACTCTCGACATGTGCCAGTGCCAGACCAGCTATGCCCACTAAACACTCGCCAGGCTGTGCCACTTATCTTTTTAACACCCAGTTCAGGTCCTTTGCCAGACGTGCCCAGTGCAGACTCGACCTTTAGCCTTTTGCCTTACCTGGCAGGCTGCACTGCGCAGGGCCATCACGTCACAAAGCAGAGGGGACAGGTTAGACGGCCATTCAGGTGCCAGTCCCCTCTTCCTCTGCCTGCTCTCCTTGTTCAGCTGCGTCCACCTGTCTGCCTAATCCCATTCCAGGTCGTGGGGCTTAGCCGGTCATCTCGAGTTGTTAGGCAGGACAGAACCCCAGACGTGGAGAGACCCTCTGGGATATGCTGAGCCCATGTAGCTCATGATGTTCTGAGCAGTGCCAAAGTGAGGTTGTTTTGAGCCCTTTGCCAAGCTTATTATTGTGCCAACTGACTGTTTGATAGCTAACCCGTTTGGCTGTGCCCCCCCCCCACCATGATCTGCCCCCTAAGCCAATGCCTAATTCGCCTTAATGGTGGCGCCGGCCCTGCATGTAATGCAGATCTTTGAAACGTGGCAGGAGACCCTGAGGATGAGGAGGAAATGCCAAGCAGACAGTGGCGGGACATTCAGGTGGTGGAGATTTGAACCCTGGACTCTGGAGCTGTGAGGCAACACAACAAAAGAGGAAAGTGAAGATGAGAAGCGAGGGGGGTCTCATTCACTGAGGGGCCGTCTGACTGACTGAAGACTCAATATAAAATAAGAATGAACTGGGGGGTCAGTTGTGTATACGGTGGGGTGCTGACGGTCTTTACTCCATATTGTGCCCCTCTCTGTCATCTGAGCAGATTACCAAGACAGAATTCCAGACAAAGCCTCTCCCTGCCTGCTCATCCCTTCTCCCACAGGCGTTAATCCAGATTTTTTCCTATATGCTGCCCCCTATTGGGAGCTACCAGCACTGCATCTATGCTACTAGACATCATTTTAGGACCACCCAGCTAAGGTGCAGTGCTTAAAAACAATGTGCAGCCCCCCAGCCCTGGCTCATCTCCTCCAAAAGGACACCCACCGGCCATCGAAGTGCTGACGAAGCACAACCCACACTTGACGACAAGATGGCATCCATCCGAAGCAATTAAGGAAGGAGTGAAGGGGACAACGCGGACAGAGTGACATCGGCCAGCGCTGATCGCCCGAGCATGGGCTCCACATTTCATGGCACATTAGCTGCAATTCACACGGCTGCCCTGTGAAGGTTTTATTGGGAATTAAAAGAGGGGAGGAGGAGGAGGAGGAAGAAGGGCAGGGTGGCAAGGAAATAGCTGGCAGCCGATGGCATGGAGCACCTCCATCCTAAGGGAGCCATGGTGGGATTACACGTAATGTCAGATTGGACATGGGGGACAGAAACATGACATGCGGAATTGTCACCAAGCCAAGAAAAAATAAATAAAAAAAATAATTCTGGAGTGCCCAGGCAAAACTGGGAGGGCACCATTGGGGCACAGGACGACAGACTCAGAAGAAAGGAAACAAGAGCTTGGGCAAGGGTGCAGGGTACCAAAGACCCCCTAGATGGCAGCACTGGGCACTGCTTTGTCAGCATCTGCCACATCTGTCATAGGTTTATAGGTCATTACTGTCACATTTGCATTGTATCATAGATGAGAGATAGGAAAGGCGCTATATAATACATGGATTGGGTCATTACTGTCACTGTAGGAGAGTCAGGTGAAAATCTTACTAGACTGCACTGGTAAGTCTCACCACTCAGGCGCCACGACAGGCACTATATAATACAGAGGGAGATAGGAAAGGCACTATATACTATGTGCTCCATGAATCTGGTCAGAGTCTTACCTGCATGTGCTAATCAACAGACCCCATCATTAGTAACAGACAGAAATGGAAGGCGCTATATAATAAGGAGCTGTGAAGGGCGCTATATAATAGGTGAGTACTGTTACAGAGTCCGCTGAAACAGAGTCCGCTCAGGTGTGCCTGATGGTGTGCTGGCGCCCCCTGGTGAGTGCTGCTGCCTCTCAGCTCCAGGACCCTGGGGTTTCAGACCCCGGCCCAGTCACCCGCCCTCCTCATTTCAGTTTTGTGATTTCTTCTTCTGCAGTTCATTCGGTGGGCCATTTGCTGGGTGTTGTGTTTGTATACTGCCATCTGGTGGTCTTCTGTGGCACTGCAGCTCATTTAAATCCTTTAATGATCCCTTTACTCCTCCCTGTCTGTTGGTGCCATCAGACGCCGGGCTGTGTTTCTCTGCCCCCTGGTCCTCTGCCTGCGTTCTGTTCAGAGCGTTGTCACATTTCTTATAAGTTCACATTATGAATTGGCGGCTCTGACTTTAGCTTCACACTCACACACTCACACACACATCCATCTTGTTCTCTCCATTAATGTCTCGAGGTCGTTTTCTGTTTTCTCTGTTTGAGTTTTATTTGAGCACATCAAGGTAATCAAAGGGCGGATGAGTTTAAACTGCCCGCATACTATGTGCAGAATGGAACATGGTGCCCTACAAACAGCGGGCAGCTCACCCAGTCATGGCTCCTTGTGCCCAGTGCAGCTGGGAGGCCCAGACTGTGTGCCACTGGATTCTTGTTACAAGGCTCTCTATAAAGCAGACAACGTTGAAAGACTCGATGAGGATTCTTCTAACTTCTCTCATGAGGAAAACCAAAAACAGGCTTGGCGTAGACCCTGAAACCCAAGGAGCAGGCTTTGGGGCCTACACAGCCAAAAAAGGAAGAGAGACCCCCAAAATCAGCACAAATATGATCCTTTAAAATATTCTAGGAGTGTTTAATAGCAAAACATTTCAACATGAGAGCATCGGGAAGATCATCAGGAAGACTCACAACACCAAAGGCTGAGGCCTTCAAAAAGAGCCCACAAATCAGCTCACACCCCAAGGCCAGCCAGGCCCAGGAAAATGGGAGGCTACAGGCCTGAGTAGGCCTCAAAATGGAGGTCAGCCCAGCCCAGAGATTCAACAGTGTGAAGTACGTATCTACAGGGGTTGATGGAGGGGGGCTACTGAGAAAACTGTGGCTAGGGGCTCAGACAAGAAACGAGTTACAATAATCAAAAAAAGGGCCCACCAGACCTCCAAGCACAATCAGTGGATGGCCAGAGACCGCATTTCCCATGAGTCTTTACAAGATGGGGGCGGATCTTCAATGATGATGACCAGGTGACCCCTCCCATTGGGAAAACGCCCACCAAACGCATCAGAGAACAAAATGCAGACACATAGAAGCTGAATAAGAAACAAAACGGAGACTAAAAACGTAGTTAGACCACCAATTAGACAAACGATTGTAATGAATGAATCACAAACAAGCAAAATGAAGACATTTAAACACACATGACACACAAAGCCAAGGTAAGCCACACAAAGCCAAGCCTGTTGTTAGGATTCCTGCAGCCTCCTAGGCTCTAAATTAGGCAGAGCCTCCAAAATCCAGCCTCAGGCTTCAGATGAGGCCTAACCTCAAATCAGGCTTCGGCCTACACGACGATGAAGTGCTGAGATGTCAAACTGGGGTCCTGAGCCCCTGTGGTCAGTAAAGATCGCTGGGCATTACTCGCAAAGAGTAGGGTGTACCCCGATGGCCATCATGACCTTGTCCATTTTGTCCCACAAATCACCTCCCCTGTCACACCTTCACCTCCTGATAGCTAAAGTGTGCTGAGTGATCTGACACAAGAATGTCTGCCGCCATCACATCGTGCAAGTGGGGGCTGCACTTTGGTGATAGTCAAAGTGCCACCCCCAACAGAAAGGTGCTATAGAAATGTAATCAATTCATTAATTAAAGTCAGTGAGACCCTGTTAGTCAGGCCCAGAAGGCTATTGGTGCCCAGAATGCCAATCTGTGCCCATCCTCTGCACAACTCCCGTCAGTTTTGACCCTCAGATCCCCCTGTAGACTGATGAAGGCCCTGGACTGGCGATCCATGGTGGGGCAGCGGCACATCTCAGTGGTCACCTCTTCCACCTGGCCAGAAGTCTCATAAGGACATCCATCACCGTTAGACAGGCGGCTAACAGCAATAGCCCCTCTCACACAGCTGGCACCTACTGACCCCTGGTGGCTCCAGCCTGTAAATGCAGGCCACGTGGAGCTTCACCCACCTGCACCCAATGCACCCCTTTACATTCAAGTGCCAGTCGACAGCCTTCTTGCTGCCAGCACTTCAGAACAAGTGGGTCTCGCTGATCTGCCCCAAAAGGATGATGGTAAGAGGGTCCGGCGCCCCCTGCTGGCTTGTCAATTAGAGGCGTTTAGCCTAAACGGCGGCTGCAGAATGCGAGCTGTGTGCCCCAAGCTAGCGCTAATCACAGCCTCCCCTGATTTCCTCTAATTGCCAATATCCAGCTGATGTGGCGTTCAGGGCATTTTCCAGGCACTTATAAAGATCATTGATTTGAGAAATTATCTGTGAGACGGCGCGCTCTGATTGGCTGCGGCCTTAATGACACGACGAGGCTGTGCTGCTGATGTCTGCAGTGCTAATTGGACCTAATTTACTGTGAAGTTTATCTGAGGCTCATGTTGTTTGGGGACTTTCTGAGCGGCGCTTAGGCTGGCAGTGCGGAGTGTCTTATTAATCCGGTGGCATAGAGGAGCTGGGTGGCGTGCAGGTACCAATGCCAGAGGGCAACCTTAGGCTTGATATTACAAGTCTGTGCTGCTGATAACCTTTAGTCATCCTGGGCGACCATGGCATTGCCACATAAAGCTGTTTGTTTGTACCAGCTGATTGGTTGTATTTAATATAGCGCCTTTCACATGGAGCATATCCTCATCTTGTCATCACCCTTCTAAACAGCCTTGTTGTTCCCATGGAGAAAGGCGCTACATAAGAGTACTGGACAGCGGCTGGCACCACCATGACACATCTCATCAGAGAGATAGCGGCTGAACCCTGATGCTGCGGTCACCTTTAATGGTGTGACAATGACCCACACGTCCACTTTCACCTGTCGCTTGATCAGACCTAAACACTCGGGATTTCTTAAACTCTTATAGCGTCCTTCCCAGGAGACCTGAAGTAAAGAGTGATACTTAGGACCTGCAGTGATGCCATCAGGTGGGCAATGCCCAGCACCCTGCATGCCTACCAGCAGGTGTGAGATGCTTGTGTGCGTTAATATGGCACCTTATGTTATGCATTTAGTAAGAAAACATTTCTCTTTCCAACAGATGACACACCGCAAACATTTGTCACAATAAACTGCCTTACTACAAATGTACCATCTGTTGGAATGACACCGACAGGCACACAACAACAACAACAACACCATTTATTTCTGTCGCACATTTTCATACACACAGCAGCTCAAAGTGCTTTACATAATGAAGAATAGAAGAATAAAAGACACAATAAGAAAATAAAATAAGTCAACATTAATTAACATAGAATAAGAGTAAGGTGGTCCAATGGCCAGGGGACAGAAAAAACAAAAAAAAAAACTCCAGACGGCTGGAGAAAAAAAATAAAATCTGCTGGGATTCCAGACCATGAGACCCCCTGACCAGCCCCCTCTGGGCATTCTACCTCACATAAATGAAACGCAGACACACTGATTCTTAGCCTTTTGTTAAGGTGGTGGTGCACCATCTGTTGGAAAGTATTTTGTAACCCAAGTAGTAATAAAAGGCATTGCAGTTGTCATTCCAACAGATGGCACATCCAAAACATTTGTAGGAATAACATGCATTACTACAAAGGCTTGTGGTGCGCCATCTGTTGGAATGACAACTGCAATGTGCATATCTCTCTGTTATATGGAAATGGGTGTAACTGCAGCCCACGGTAGGTATGACAAAAGTCATGTAACAGTCATGATGAAAATGCCCTCTGGGTCAGATAACCCACCCACAACCCTAATCTTAACCACAGCGTGACCAGGCACTTGATGGGTGTCTCGTGACTGACCTTCGAGGTATCCCATTTGGTATGGGATTCATAAAAGCAATGCCAATGTTTATGATGCGCCATCTGTTGGAATGACAGAAACATAGCACTGGACAGACACTCTGATACACAGACACACAGACGCTTATCCTTTTATTAAGGTGAAGTACTATGATTATTACTGCGGTGGGTTGGCACCCTGCCCAGGATTGGTTCCTGCCTTGTGCCCTGTGTTGGCTGGGATTGGCTCCAGCAGACCCCCGTGACCCTGTATTCGGATTCAGCGGGTTAGAAAATGGATGGACTATGATTATTATTATTATTATTATTATTATTGTTTTTTTTTTTTGCGTGGTCAGAATAAGCATCTGTAGTTTGGACACTGCATAATGAGAAGTCATTTAAATTTCAATCCATAATTACATCTCAAATATTCAACAAGATACACATTTAAACAAGTCTTGTAAAAACACATCCAGTTAACTGCATGGACACTCATCCATCTTATCCCAAGCAGGGTCGTGGGGGAAGCTGGAGTCCTTCTGAGACGGCATCGGGTGCAAGGCAGGAGCAACACCTGGACGGAGTGCCAGTCCATTGCTGGGCGAACACACAGGCCAGTTTGCCATCGTCAGTCCATTTAGCCCACCAGTCTTTAGGAGGAAAGCAAGCTGCACACAGGGAGAACGTACAGAGTCCGGAACGTGGACCCCGCTGTCCTTATTACTGGGTGGCAGCGCTGCACTGCGCCACCATGCCACCCTGTTAACGGCATTTTGAACACCTGATGTAAAGTGAACGGCGTGGGCGCACATCGCCGGGCGTTTCGGTGCCAACGTCTAGCGATTGTTTCGATGCCGACTGACAATCGTGCCAGGCAGACTCAAAGGGTTTAAAAACATGCAATGAGAGAATTAGTTTTCCCTAAAATGTCTGGTCCGCATCATTAGATTCTTTTCTTTTATTCAAAAACGCAAAATTCATCCCCTTTGCTTTATTTTGACTAAGGGGTCCACTCGTCAAATAAAAGCACGCCGTTTGTTGTAGACTGTTGGTCGATGTTTTGTACTCAGTTGCCGCCTGGCCAGTTCAAGCCGTCTCTGTCGGTCGCGGTCGTTAACGGGACACATTGGATTTAATGACGAGGGGCACAGAATGCACTTTCATGTCTTCATGTCACTTCTCTTCGAGTCGCCTGCACTTCGGAGCCCCTTCAAGTAACGCGGACTGCACGCTGCGCTCGAGGTGGCCACAGCGCCCTCATCAGGTGTGTCATTGAAGTTTTTTGGTATAAACGCTCTGTGCTCTTCATCCCGGACCTCCCGGCCCCCTGACATCAGCCACTGGTGACGTCGATACTATTGGCCACTGTTTGGACGTCGCCAAACCGCCATTCTGATTTGTTGTTGCGCGGTGGTGGTAGTGGTGGGGTTCTTCGTGTGTTTGAGGGATGATCACTCGACTGCCGTGCCACCCGAGGCCCAGCCATCCTGCTGCTGACTTCTGGCAACGATTGGCAGAAAATCAGGAGACCCCAAATAAATGGATTTATAAAAACAAGTGACAAATATTTAGAATACAGAATGCTTTCTAGTTAACTGAAGGGTTAAACATGAACGTTAGGCATCATGACCCCGCCCCTTGGGATGACATCACAGATCTCCACACGTGAAGCTGTCACTTTACCAGACGTCACCATTTACACGACTAGCTGTCACGGGGATGTCAAATTACAGGACCCTCTGAAGACTCACCAGCAGGGGCAGTACAGGCACGACAAGTTCTGCTTCAGTCTCAGCCCTCGTGGTACGTTGAACACGTGACATCAGACACACGGCCTCTCCGTGGTTTGTGAGGTCCAAACACTCGCACTCCTCACGTCTGAGTCTGCGCTCATTGGCTGTCAGCTCTCACATGCACACAAAGCACCGCCCCTACAGGCGAGTCATGGGCCAATGGGATTGAGTCACAGGGTATGTCAGACAGCACAACTGCTATGACAGGAGCGTGGCACAACTGGCACCAGATCACTGAGGCTATGGAAATGAAGTCTGTGGCTGAAAGTCATTGGAAAAGTCATGTAATGTGACAGCAGCGTAAGGAAAGACACAACACGGGGGCAATGCCTTCATCATCTGTCTAGCTAGATGGCCACTATATAGTGCCTTTCACTGTTATACTTACATCTATCTGTTATATAAGGGAGGAGTAAAGGGATCATTAAAGGATTTAAATGAGCTGTGATACCACAGAAGACAACCAGATGGCGATATACTAAACACACTTATACAGAGTAAAGACTGATGGGGGGGACATGTGGCACGATGAAGACATAGCACTAATAACCCAATAAACGGATTATATAGAGCCTTTCACATCTCACTATTACTAATTATGGCGTCTAAATGGAGATGGGTGTCATGTTGATTAGCACATGTAGGTGGGAATTTCACCAGACCAGAGCACCGATTATATAATGCTGTGCCTGTCTATTACTGTATATAGTGCCTTTCATCTATCTATCTATCTATCTATCTATCATATAGTGCCTTTCACTCTATCTATCTATCTATCTATCTATCCTTCACACATATCTAGTTATCTGCTATCTAGTGCCAGTCTTCACATATCTCTGCTATCTAGTGCCAGTCTCACCTCTGTATCTGTCTATATAGCGCCTTAGTGTGTTTCACATCGATTTCATTTTCCACTATATAGCGCCTTTCTCACCCATCTATCTGTCCACTTTTTCGTGCCTCCTTTTCTTCATCAGCTGTCTAGTTATTTGACCCTGAACTGGACTTCTTCATGTTACGATCACAGCTGTCCAAATGGGGGGCACTGGGTGGGTGCTGAGATTTGGGCTTATGAGGACTGAATGTGTGCTGTGCCCACCATGTCCTTCACTGGCCCGTGTCCCATTCATCACAGTGTCATTTACAAAATTCATGAAAGTAAAAGGGGACAAAATAACTGAATCTCCTCAGTATTGAATCAGCTCAGCATGTGGTAAGTGTGGCGATTCTGAAGTGATGTGACGCGGGCACTGAGACCTTCTGTCCATGGCCTGTCCCTATGACATCCTGTTGTCCCCAAATGTTCAGAAAGGTTCAGAAATGGACAGATAAAGAAAATGGAAACACAATCACTGCACATTCCTGTACGTCTTCAGTGACACACAAGGAGCCCACCAATCACAGATGGGTCAGGCTGTGCTTGGGTCACCCCATTTGTTTATGTTGCCCACCTGGTTTAATGTGCTCATGCCCGCTTCCCTTTATCTTCTCTGCTCTGACAGGCCCATTGTGGATGAGGGTACAGCATGAGCAATGGGGGGCAGAGTCCATGATGCCCTTGTGCCAGTCTCAAGTTGCGCCATCAGCTCTGCTTCATTTGTGGTGCCCCCTGAGTCACCCATGGCTCCTGTTTTGGTCCCACTGGCCCATCTTCTGCCCTGGCATCCCCCTGGTCAGTCTGTCTGCTCTTTCTGTGCCTTCTCTCTGCCCATTAGTCCACACTGATGCCCATGTCTGACCTGTTGCCTTTGGTGGCTCCTCCTCTCAGTCCGTCTGTCTGTCCTCCCTCTCATTCCCTTTTTTATCCCTCTTCATCTTTTCCCCACTGAGCTGCTGGTTACCACCCTGTCGCTCCGTGTGCCCGCTCTCGCTCTCGCTCAGAAGCCGAATGCCATTAAAAATATGCATTTTAATGGAGTGCGGAAACTTAAATTAAGTAAATTTCCATTTTCAGCACTATTTTCAAGCCGGACGCTGCCTGTCCCCTTCATACGTGGCGTGCCGCATTATTTCATTCTTTCTACAATGTTTAGCTTAATGGTGTCGTGGCATTTTGGCTGCAGAGGTCAACTTGATTTAATAGGAAAAAATGTATTGCATGCGCCGTTCTTTTAAGTTTTGATCTCAGCTAAATGTTAAAGTATTAAAATTCACATTAACATCAGACGAAATTTTGCATGGATAATCCTTTAATACAGCATTTTATGGCTCTATTAGCTGCACAGCAGATGGTGACATGATGAATTTATTCCATTAAAATTTGCACTAAGAGGTTTAAAAGTCAGCTTTTTAGCAGCAGACTGGCAAGCAGCTTGAACAACGGTGCCCCCCGCAGGTCACTCAGGGCACAGCAAGCAGGAGCTTCGTCAGCGAGGGCACCTCATCTCCGCATGGCGACGTAGACGAGAGGGTCCTGCATGAACACCCAGCAAATGGGGGTCCCTTGGGAACGACGGACAGACATCCAGGTTGGGGGGGCACTTTGGGGGATTTAGGGAGGGGATTCACAGGTAGTGTCACTAATGGGGTGTGGTCTCAGCCTTAACATTATTTCATGTAATATAGGGGTGTGGCCTTAGCCTTAACATCATGAGGTGTAATGTGGGGGTGTGGCTTTAGCCTTAACATTATGAGGTGTAATGTGGGGGCGTGGCCTTAGCCTTAACATTATTTCATGTAATATAGGGGTGTGGCCTTAGCCTTAACATCATGTGATGTTATTTAGGGCGTGGCTTTAGTTTTAACATTATGTGATGTCACGGGCCATGGTCAAGCCATTCCATTTGATGGAGCCTTTCATGGGTGTGGTCTGCCCTTACCTTTGTGTTGTGTCATTGTTATTATTATTATTATTATTATAATTATTATATATTTAGTTGACTGATCTGTAACTCAAGGTGACTTACAAAGGTAGGATGTGCTGCAGGTGTCTCCAGGTGGAGCAGATGCTCAGGGTCACACAATCAGGCAGGGATATATTAATACAGGGGCGTGGCCTGTTTGGCATTCTGAGGCGTGGCCCATTACTAAGTTCATTCTGTCATTTTAAGGGTGTGGCCAGTCTGTTGCAGTTCAGGGGTGTGGCCTGTCCTTGATGTTGTGGGCTCTCATGAGGGGTCTGCTACACGAGTGCCCACCAATTGTGAGGAGCGTGAAACATAAAATAAACGCTGGTACCATCTGGAGGGTAAACACAGCTTGTTTGGTGGTCCAGTCACCTTACCCTTTAAATAAGATTTTAGGGTGTGGCCAATTGGTAGTAATTCGTGGGCGTGGCCTGCTTTTAACTTTATAGATTTTTCAGGGGTGTGGCCTGTTGGTATCGGTTTGGGGGCGTGGCCTGTCCGTCACTCTTTCCGTTATGTCGATGGTCTGCTTAGCGTTTTGTGCTGCTTCACATTACACAGTCGGTGGTCCCAGCCATCGATGGTCCCCCGCCCAGATGCCTAACCCAGCCAGTCATGTTTATCTCGATGTGCCCCTTAATGAGGTCCCATTGAAGGTGTCAGCTCTGTCTCAGGGGATCCCACGAGGCCCATCTCCATTAAACCATTGAAGTCTTATTAAGTAATTACAACAATTAATTGCCCTGACGCCACCATGGCCTGAGAGGGGTGACATCAGTCATTTGCAAGACAAAGTGGATTATTAAGTCGTGGCGTCACTTGGTCCCCACCAAAGTGTAATAAACACTCGTTGAAACATCTGGACGCCTCAAGTGCCCCCCAACGGCCCACCAATTTTAATGCAATAGCCTATGGGCAGAGGTGGTGGGTCAGGGTGCCAGGGCATGAAGGGGAGGGGCTAACATTAGGGTGCATACCTGAGGGGAGGGACCTTTTGGCGGGGGTGGGGGTTCACAGCCTTGTTTTGCCATGAATTCCTCGTCCTGCCCGTATGGTGGCATCATTTAGATGAATGGTGGGCACACTAAGGTCACAGCAGGTCTTGTCACCATCTCCAGCATCTTCTATCCTGCTCTCTTGCTGACGACCACCCTAGCCTGGCCCCCTGGCCTGATAAGAGTATACAGCGTCTTTCAGAGGAAGTGATGCCCAGTGGCTTGGGCGGTGGAGCCCCCCAGGGGTCAGTCAGGTTGTTCTATCAAGATGGACGCTGCTGTAAGGCACTATATAATGTTGAAGTATTACAGTACCTCCATCTCAAAGCTGGTTCAATCTGCAGAGCTGATACCTACTGGGTGGGCAGTGGAGGTCTCGGGTTCAAGTGCCACCTCCAGAGCCTTCAGTCATTCTGCTGCACAGTAGGCGGCGCTGTGGAGCAGTGCTGGGAGCCAAAGTGTGCTGACCCACCGGTGGGTCGCCATGTCCGTCATTGGCCTGATATGTTGGTGTGTGCAGCACTCCTGTGACACGCGTGGACACCCCTGGTGTGTGGGATTCTGGTCGGGAGGCTGTGCCTTATATAGCGCCTTACACAGCGCCCCTCCATGACTGGGGCTTTGTCACAGAATGTTCATCCATGGGAAAGGCGCTATAGCAATAGAATGTATTATTATTATTATATCTATGCCAGTAATCCCAAGATTTGAGGAGCAGCTGGTCAGGCTGGCAGAGGAACAGGGTGGCACCTCTCACAGGGCATATTATGAAGATCTATGAACATGTGGTAGTTGACATGTTAAGCCCCACCCACATAAGAGCCCTGAGCTCCTCCTCCTCTTTTTCAGATCTGCACACATGTTGATGTTCTGCCCCCCCTCCCACCACAAGGCACCGTGGACCCTGACTTAATGTTTGCCCCTCCTCTCACTTCCACCTCAGATCTGTGAACATTTGTCACTCAAATTTCTAAACCACACCCCCATACACTGTCCCTCCCCAAACTCCATGTCACAACTATGAATACGCCCTAGGCCACACCTCCAAACCCAGCCACCCTCCCCCAGTCTCCAGCTCAGTTCAGGTACTTCCTAAGCCACACCTCCACAGCAGCCCCCACCGCCACCTCAAACCTGTGACGCCCCCATTGTCACCGCCAACACTGCCTCTCCTCCAATCTCCTCCTTAGTTATGTGGTGGTTGATGCCCTAAGCCACACCCCAAATACAGCCCCCAACGACCCCAGTGTCCACCTCAGATCAAAGAACAAGCCACACCCCAAACCCCACCTAAGATCTAAGCCCAACGTTCATATTGGGTCTATGAATTTGCAGAAGTTGATGCCTAAGCCACGCCCCCTTGCAGCCCTCCATTTTGGCGTTGAGCCCCCCATATGAGACTTCCCGTTCACTATCCATCCCCCAAACCCCTCCTGCTCCTATCACTGATCATGTGGTACCTGGTGCCCTAAGCCATGCCCCTTGCCCCCCCCGCCCCAACCTCACCTCAGATCTGTGCCCACCATTTACTGCCCCTCCCCAAAGTCTATGTTTGGAGGCTCCACCCCTGACTGAGTCCCTCTAAACAGCTGGCTGGTGCCCGCCTGTGTTTGGCACCCTGTCTCTCTCTGTCTGTGCCCTCCTCTTTCTTTGTGGTTTGGTGTTTCTCCCTGCTGCCTTTGATGTGTCGTGCCGAGCTGGCGTGAATGCGGCCCACACTGAGGCGGCGGCCCCCCCAGTGATGTTTCAGTAGTGTTTGCTAATGTATCATTCATTAACCATCAGCCCGCCATATAAAAACATCATCTGTCTGGCAAAGTGGACATTATTATCGCATTAAATCATTTCACAATCTACCTGTGTGACTCTGCGTGAGGGTCTGGCCTGACTGCGCTCGGCGCCCGGGGGCAGCTCTTCCAGCCATAATGAGCTATGAGGCCTGCCTGTGATGAATATGACATTACGCGTGTCACTGGCTCGGCTGCGCGCCCGAATATTTCTTCGCAGACATTTCTCTCTCTTGGAGCCGAGCGAGTCAGGCACAGCACTATTAACCCAGTAAATGAAGCTCTCAAGATCACCCAGCGTGTCCATTAGGAGACAACAATGGGGCTAATCCAATTTCTCTTCAACATCTGGGCACCGAGGCCTTGCATCGCCAATGAGCCCCCCCCTCCTGGCCGCCCGCCCGCTCGCTGCCCGCGTTTTTCTCCAACGCCTGGCAATTATTTTACCATCCCCTTGCCTCGGTGACCTCAGACGAGGTGATTAAAGCAATGCGGCTCCACGACGGTGAAGAGTGGCGCAGGTGAATGGCTGGCGCGGCAGTACCCGTGAGGCGGCGGGGGCGCCGCTGATCTGTGCAACGCGTCCCCCTCCTGGCAAGGAATGTGTAGTTAAGAAGGTGGCACTGTGGCATGTGCGAGAGAGACTGGGTGGCCAAATTTAAGGAAA